>NC_081413.1:497718517-498018517 GCF_030272615.1 Cryptomeria japonica
AACTTTTGATATACTTATCCAAATTAAAAAAAAATTATATATTATTGTATTGCGCTTGATTCTTTAAAAAAAAAAAAATTTAAATTATATTTTTGATTTGTTTAGTGCAACTTATTCTTCGCACATGAACATGTACCCAATTTTTAGGATGTGCTCAATTGGAAAAATCATAAAAAACAAATTACTCAACAAAAAATTATAAAAAAATACACATCTTCTAGTTCTCACTCTTAACTATCTTTTTGCCAAAGGATTTGTCAAAATACTAGATCTAACTAGGACTTTTTTGATGTGCACATCAGACACTATGTTATATTTTTCAGAAAAAAAATAGGGTCAGTTTTTTGTGCGCGAAGGATTTGACCCCGTTAATCTTATCCAATTTTGAAAAATTTTAGTAGTTTGGAAACTAGATTCAGTGTAGTACAATATTTGTTCTTTGATTATCTTCATATCTTGAGTGGATGATTTTCAAATTTTGCCTCCAAGTTCAGGTTCACCTGATTTCAGAAAAAAAGTGTCCACTTATACCCCCCTTTTTGACCACCATCTTTGTGCACTTATCCATCCTTTTGGAACCAAATCCATTTTAGGTCCTTTCATTCCAAAGTCAAACTCTTCATTGCTTCCATCCATCTTGGGTCCTTACTTCCCTCTATCCACCGTTCCATCACCTCAAATGATCCATAAAAAAGATCAACAAAGGCACACATTTTTGAAGTTCTTTCAAAAATATATCTAAACATATTTTCAAAACTATTCTTCCATCATTTCCTTTATCTATTTTGGGTTCTTATGTCCCAAAATTCAATTTTCCTCCATCACTTCTTAAGTTGGGTACCAACACTCATCTTGAATACATTTCCATCTATCCTCATGCAAATCTTCAAACATTCTATCTATTATCCAACACATCTTTTCTATCCTTCCATCCCTTTCATTCAATCCTTTGCATAAATTCATCATCTGTGAAATAGGCATTTGTGTCATTTTATCACATGCTTGCCCATGCTAGAATCTTATGTTCACTCCATTTCCTAGATATCTATTCATGATACACTTTAGAATCTGAGGTTGTTCCTCTTTAACATTGTCTTTTGGTTGGGATACACGCTCAATCCAAAAAAGAACCACTTATCGTATCTTGGTACCAACATCTTTGTGATCTCTTAGTCGAAGACAACGCTAGTTAAAAATCTAAAATCTTGCTTCAACGCCACTGTAATTATCAAACCCATGTAAGTTTCATTACTTACAAGCCAATGCAATCAAAATAAGAAAAGAAAAAGACAATATCAAAAGATCCAAAGCATGATCAGGAAAAGAAATACATAAAAGAAAAGAAAAAATGAAATATCAAAAGTCTGGCTATGGGAAAATGCGAATAACTCCATTGGAGCTATGGACACCTAACTGGCAATGGAGCAATATCTATGACATTATAGCGATACCCTTGTTGGAGCTATGGATTCTTTGTGGCAGTGAGGCTCTATCCAGGATGCTTTTGAAGTCAGGGTAACTCATTTAGCTAGCCATGTTGGATTTTGAAGATTACAATGATCATATGAGCAAGAATGAACCCAATTGCATACACATGGGTAATCAAAGACTAAGTACCATGATCTAGTTTGGGATTCTTCTTCCCTTTTGAGTCTATTTCCTAGTTTCTAGATATGTTTGGTTAATTTATCAGAGGTTCTAAGTGTGGGTTGGGTCTCTATCTTTGAAAAGTTTAGGAACACTTATTCAGGCGGTGCTAAATACTGTGACAATCTTACACATCACCTCTTTACAAATGGAGACTTCTATACTTGGGGTCAAAGTTTCATCCACTCTATTCTTCATACCACATCTCCTATTATCCTTCCTCTAGTATCCATTACCCTATCTAAATTCATCCAGTGCTATCTACGATCTTGCTTCATGCTAATCTATACCATATATCCTAACTATTCATTTCTTCCACCATCTATCACTATCTATGATCATCTTTCTCCTATCCATATCCACTCTTCCATCCTTGATCTTGATCAAAACTAAGGACAAAAACATGATTTTAAAAAATCTCTTGATGTGTCTCCTCATAAGCTACCTCCATCTTTCACCCATTCATTTTCAGCTCAACAATTCATCCATTACTTGTCTTGCTATACATTGGGAAACCAAATACATCTTTTTTCTAATCCAAAAAGTTCAAAAAAATAAAAAAATGTCTCAAAAACTAAAATAAAATAAAAATTTGAAAAAACAAAATTGAAAATCAAAGCATGAGCGCATGGCCCATCCATCAAATCAACAATAGGAAAACTATCAAAGTTTGCAATCAAACTAATCACATGTCTTGTTAATCAATCCATCACTCAAAATCTATCAACATCAACATTTCTTATACAGGGATAGGTACACTCGAAACTAGATAGATCGGTCTTACACAAGGTACTCACTCTTTGAAACCAAACATTCTTATCAATTATCGAACAAATCAAAACAATGACAGATCAGTATGACTACTATATATTTTTATGGTTAGTCTTATCTTTATCAATCGATGGTAGGACATGTTTCATCTCTCAAAAATCAGAAAAAACATAAAACAGTGAAAATCAGGAAAGACAAAAAATAAAAATAAAATAAAAAACAAGTAGTGAAAACCTGGTAAACAAGCGCTATCTACAAAGTAAGTTCCTCCATCTATGAGATTGCTTTGCGCACCTATCCACTTCATCCTATCCACTCCATCATATCCAATCTATCGCTCCTAGCTTATCCATTCCATCTTTCGCATCCATTGCTCTGAACCATTTAGCAAGAAATATGTAGCTTACAAATAATTATCAATCTTTGACACACTTGTCATAGTCATTGTCTTAGATCTTATTAGAATCAATCAATCTACATTTGTATCTCTCCATGGTTTGGATCTTGATCAATTCATACATCCATAATAATTTTTTGTTTCCGCTGGGGGCAAAATTCTAATTCCTTTTGCTCAGGTGATCTCTTGAATCTTTGAAAAATCCAAAACATTCGAAAAACATCGAAAAACCAAAAACACTTAGGGTTTTGAAATAGATAACGAGCAACAAAACAACAAAAAAATCAAGGCATTTCATCAACAACTGAATCATGAAACCCAGAAACCGAAGAATCAATCAACAAGTAATAAAGGATTATCAAAGATCATTCATCAAGATGATTATATCAGTTAATGACCATAAGAACATGTGAATGACATACAAGATTCAATGTTTATATCTTGATTTTATTGCTAATCATGTACTCTATGCAACTCAAGGATGTACATGACTAGAAAGCTATGATGGGGCATGATTATTTTCTTTGATTGTTGTCTGTGGTTTATCTCTTACTATGGTATGTACTTGTCTCAGGATATGAGAAAAAGATGAAGGAGGACGTTCCAAGTCATGCATGAAAGGAGATAATCCTTGTCTATTCTGCAAGCAATACTCAGGTCAACTTGATCCATTATATCAAGTTGCTTCTATTAACTTGCTATATCGAAATCCATGTAATAAATACTCAGGTCATCTTGAATCTCTATGTCAATTTGCTTGTATTTTCTTACAACTTTTTAAAGCTCAATGATTAAATCAAGCACTCTTACAAGATAGCAAATGAAGAATGGTAGTATCATTTTTAGTTAGACCATTTTAGATAAGCTCATTATTCATCTGCATTATAAGCATTCATTGTCAGTTGCATTATATGCATATCATTTCATTAAGAGATCAACGGTTATAAATTAAGATTGAGTATGCTTGGACAAATAAGAACAATTTGAATTTGATCATCATAGGTGCATTCATCTTTAGAATCATTTCAAATCATTTAGTTGCATTTTAAAAATTGTATTAATTTGCATTCAATTAAGTGCATTTCATTAATCATGTAGTGTATCATCATTATTATTTGCATTATCATTTCATTTCATTTAGTTTCATCTTTGCACTTAGACTCATAATCATATTATGCATAAACATTAAAGCAATCAATCATTGCATTTTCATTTTCACATCATTTCCAATTATATTAAAAATTAAAAAAATTGAATAGCATATTGTATAATCATTCATTTGCATTTCCATATAGATCATTGCATCATTTAAGTTAGTAATCATTTTCAGTTGCATCAAAATCAGAAATCAAAAAAATATTTATCATTGCATCATGTAGATCATTATCATAAGGCAAGGAAAGACAATCATCATCATATCATCATCCATCTAATCATTGCATCCATATAATCAATGCATATAGATAATCATATAGAGTAACATGCATAATAAATATCATCATCATATATAGTCCATGTCTGCATATATATCATCATAAAATAATAAAAGTCCACATATACAATGATATCAGATCAAAAGTACAAGTGCCTCAAAGTCAAGTCACGGTTGTCCTATACCACTACCACCTGACTCTGTCCGTCATGATATAAATGTGCCAGCATACAAACATCCCAAGCATATCGATTCTGATGCTACATCATACTCTGAAGAATCTCACCCCATCCAACAGCAAAACTTCACGATCGCCTATCAGGACAAATAGATCCTCCAATCAAACTAGCAAGAATCACATGGAGAGTCTCGTAATACATCACCATCTCCTCCCATCGGATCTCTCCTCTAGCGATTCTATCATCAGCAAAAATGACTCTGCAAGCCTCTACCCCAACACGATCCTGAAAATCATACTGCACTAACTGGCCAGTCACTGGGATGTGCAGAATCCTATAGACATCCTCAAGCGTCACACTAATCTCACCCATGGGCAAGTGGAAAGCGTTATGCTCACTATGCCATCTGTTGGCTAATGTCGTCAACAATCCTCTATTATGCATAATCTCAGGCATATACAACAGATGACATAAACCATGGGCATCTATATGTCTAACCTCTTCCTATGTCAGCTCTGGCACTAAATGACGTACTGCCAATAATTTCTCCCGACATTGGAGAACATCAAGTTTCTCCTATTTATCAAGAAGAATTAGATTAATCATCAATTATCTATCTATCAAATCAAACTCAAGCAACTTACGCTATCTATCTATCAAATCAAATTGAAGCAACTTAAGCTATCAAATCATTTTTTAAAACCTATCAATCATGGTTTTCTATCAATCACTAAGTTCAATCAAGACTCTATTAAGCTCTTACATCAGAAACTAAATCAGTTTGTTAGAGCTACTCTATCAAAACAATTGAAATCGATCTATCCAACAACATCAATCAATCAATCAAGTCCCTATTTATCATACACGTGCATCAAACATGTTAAATTTGATCATCAAAGTGATTTTAACTTTTGCATCGATCAAAAACATCAAATTTTGAGCATATGCGCTATCCTATTGAGCAAAAGCGCTAAAACCAAGCATATGTGCTAACTTTTTCAACAAACGCACTAACCCTATGCACAAATGTGCAAAACATGCAGATGCGCTAAACCTAATTGCATATGCACTAACAAATAATTCAAAAGTGCTAATTTATGCATATGCGCTAACATCCTTAACATATGCACTATCATAATGAACATATGCGCTATCACATGCAAATTTGCTAAACCTAATGGCATATGTGCTAAATCTAAATGCAAAAGCTCTAACCTAATACCAAAAATCATTAAAAAAGTCAAAAATTCAAAAATGCGCCTAAAAATTGAAAAGTTGCATGACAAGTTGAAAACAAAGCTCGGGATAAGATACATACTGGGTACCCATACTTGGGAGGTCGCTGATATCACGAACATGCTCAAATCGATGGTTCTCCATAGAAATCACCATTTCGCTACCTCACCAAGAAATTTTTCTTCACAAGCTGACAAGGATAACAATGAAATTAAAATTAACCTTGGTTAATTTTATATTTACTATTTGAAGAGTAATCAATGCTATTCAATGGGGCAATTTAATTTTTTTCTTACAAATAAATTTAATTGACTGAATTTTTATCAATTATCATGAGATCAATCGTTCAAACCGAAGTTTTGAACAAATTCACGATCAATCTCCTGAGGGGGTACACAATCAGGATTTTCATCTCTATCAGGCGCACTATCAAACTTGATTTAATCTTTGAAACAATGTTGTCTCGACATCATTTCAAAGAGGGGCAAAATGTATACACATAAAAATGGCTATGAGCAATTAAATAAATATTGTATATTTATTTAATAATTATTCTTCTATTAAATAGTTAATTTGAAAAGATTAATTTATTTAATTCATTTCGTGTCTTTCTATTAATTAATTTAATTGAAATATTTTATTAATTAATTCATCTATTCTATTCCTCTAAATAATTAAATATCTAATATTTAATTATCTCCTTCAAACAATTAAATATATATATTTAATGGTTATTCTCCTATCCTATAGTCTCAAATATTAAATGATTTCTTAAATTATTTAATCTTTCTTATCCAACTCACCTTCCATCTCCACTTTATCTTCCCTTTGCCAACTCATCCATCATGTGGCTAAGGAAATTAATATTTCTTAAATATTAATTCATCATTTATCTCCAACCTCCAAATTAAATGAATATTGTGTACATACACATATTTCATAGCCATTTCTTATATTCTCTCCAACACCCCCTACATCTTAGGAAGGACTTGAGTCCACTTGTCTTCTCATTCCTAAATCTTCACCAACCATCCCTAGATTCCCTTAGTCAGCAACCCAATCAAGGTGAGATGAGTGACACTTGGCTTCTCCTTCCTCTTTCTCTCAACCTTCATCTTTGCTCACAACCATCCAAAACTGCAGATCTGATCATGATCATTGATCTGAGCCACATCATCTTATCGTCTCAAGGTCTATAAAATCAAGAGCTTCAATTACGAGAGAGTTATTCCTCAAAGTTTCTTTTCAAAGCAAATCATTTGTAAAACTTATGCATCTATGAGTTTTAATCTTGAAGAAAATAGCATAATCATTTAGCATAATCATTTTAGCATAATCATGTAGTATTGCATATCATAGCATCAGTTAACTACCAGTTATCAGTCCATTCTTCATATGCCATCTTGGAAGCTATCAATGCATTGTCTCAGAGCACACCATCTGCAACTAGGAACAGTGGAGTTAGGACACAATGAGACATAAACCATGAAGGTAATATTAGTATTTTTATTTCATATGTATTTAATGTAGTTTCATTGGTTGAGTTTGGATTTCCTGTAGCATTTCCATTTGTATTTTGTGAAACTAACTTGTTGTAGGTAGCATTCTGAGGATGAAATTCAAGTTGACACAAAATGTTATAAGGATGTGATCCCTAATAACATTATGTTCTAACACTCCCACCTAATGTTAGTAGGGGTCACATGTCAAAATCCATAGAAGAAAAAATGAAGCACCCCAGTAATGTAGGTCTTCTTTGATAGTGATAAAAAGGGACACAAATATATGCCAACATGAAGATCATACTTTCCGGACTACATGAAAGTCATCTTGTCATAGTTTATAATCCCAATGTTTTAAAAATGATGCTATGAGGTCTTTAAAAATTATATTCGAGTCACAGTCTCCTTAAATTACCCTCTCCCCAAGTTCATTACATAGTGCCTGTAGGACTTAATAGAATTCTTTTACAAGTGGAAGATTTACAAGGAGAAGAATTTACAATATGCCCATATGACTTAAGCACAAATGTCCTTATAGGACTTACTAATGCCTACCTGCAGTAATTAAAACAAAAAGGACTTACATTTGCCTCTCTGCAGGCTTAAAGGACTTACTAATGCCTATATAGGTCTTATTTCATACCTATTAGGACATATGCCTACCTGTAGGATTTAAAAACTAGGATTTAGCCACTAGGTGGTGTCATTGACATGCACACTCCCCCTCAATGGCATCACCTAAGGCCAAGAATTATTTGAATTTGGAGCATATAATGCCTAAAGGTCTTATGCCTATTATGTCTTAAATCTAGGATTTAGCCACTAGGTAGTGTCATGTACACTGCCCCTTAATGGCATCACCTCAAAGCCAATCACTGCATAGAGGATTTCAAAGTGATGGCTAAAATTACAATATATAGTATGTGCCCATGATCTTCAAAGTGTCTTTATTATAGAATGATTTCACTTGAGTGAGGTGCCCATGATCTTCAAGGTGCCTTTATTATAGAATGCTTTCAATTGAGTGAGGTTCCCATGATCTTCAATGTTCATTTTGATCTTTAGAAATGATATTCTCTAGAAAGAGTAAAGTAACTTCAAGTAATATGATACTTTCATAAGTATCCAAATGGAACTCTTCAATAAATCTTCAAGGCCATATTGATTCTTCAGAGCTACATTCATATTTTGTCCATTTGATTCAAAGACACATAGAAGATAGTCTTCTTATTAAAGTATTGCACCATCCATGTAATAACACTTGCACCATATGTTTTGAAGGCATAACCTCACCGTAGAAGAAACAATATAGTTAGTAACATAGTAATCAACTTCATTTTTGGTGCAAACAAAGAACATAATATTATTTTTTTGTCATTTGCCAAAGATCATATAATATTCCTTATAAATTTAGAATATAATCCAATGCAAGGAAATCAACATATATTTTCATGAGAATAAGCATGAATAATGAGTTGTCTTGTTTGAAAAATAGACATACTACTACATATAGTAATGATCCATAAAAAAATAGGCAATGGGTGAGATATCCTTTCTAGGTTTGCTCCCCAAACAGTTTATAAGGGCGATAGTCTAAACCCATTATAAATAGTATTATTGGCAAAAAATGGATCAAATATAGAATAGAATAACAAATCACTTGGATCTAGAAAAAAAGGATGCTAATGAGGAATTTTTAAATTTACTTATGCATATTTACTAGCTTGTATATTTCATAAAAAAAATAGTTTACCCTACATTTATAGATAGATAGATGATTTCCTATTTATCATTGTGATATTTTGATATCAAGGAAATTGTTTATCAAACATACTATAATTAAGAATATTCCTAATGTTAACATAAGGCATATCCTCCATCAAATATCTATAAAAATTAAATTTGAGATAAATCATGATGTTCCTTCCTTTATTCCTCCTAGTTCACATGTGACTTTTTGTGATGCACTTAAAGGACTAAAATAAATAATAACAGGTACTTTGGGAGGGCCACTTGAAAATATGAACGAAGACTAGATGAATAAAATGTATTAAAAATTCATATGATAGGATCAACACCATTAGTTATGAAGTGCTTGTTTATTTGTTCATGTCTCACTAACAAGTTATTTATAAAAGATAGCATAAAATGACAAAAGAGACATTACTACATCCACTCATACTAAACGACTATCAAAGATATTATAAAGAACAATTATAAGGGAATTATTAAATATCAACACTTATAATGGATGATCTAGGAAAGTACAAGTCTAGACCATCTCTTATAACATTGTGTTGTAGTTGCAAGAAGGTCCAGTGTCCCAATTTAAAATTTCTCTCAATATTTTGTTGGTCTACATATTTCATGCAGTTTCATGCCATGACTAAATTGTTCTTAAGATGCCAAGGAAATTTTTTTGTTGTTGCACATGTATTTCAATCACTTTTGCCTTGGAATGCCCTTGAATGTAGGATTTGACCTATGTTGATGGATAGATGTAGAGTGCTTTGGGTGTCATCTTGGTAGATACGTGAAATGTAATATTATATATGTTCCTATGGGCATTTGGTGGTGTATGTAAAGGTTCTATATTGATTCCAATGAGGGCTTTAATTCTATAAAGGAATTTTTGATCTTCTCTTTTAGTTTGGAATTGAGGTGAAATCTGATTCGGAATAGCTGTGTGGAGAAAGGAGAAATCTGATTTGAACTTGCCATGCATTCATTTTGCTGCCCAAGGGGATTACTGTAAACTGTTGTCAAAAGGAGGCTCAATATCTCTATCAAGGACTGACTGACTGCCATTTGTGGTTATTTAAAGGGTTGTATGACTTTTGTTTATCTCTGTTCTATTCTGAGATGACTTGCGGCAAATGAATAAGTAAATGTCGTGACTCATTTACCTCCGATTAGTTGAAAAGCCAATCATATTTGCTTGAAGTTTTAGATAGCTTTACAAATCCTTCTTCAAGCCTTACAAAGAAATTAATTTTGTCATTCTCCATTTACTACGATCTATATCATCACCCTGCTCAAAGCTACCATTTTTTCATAACCAATGTCGTCGAGTAGGAAACCATTTGATTTATTATCCTATTGATGTGGTGAATAGACTTCTAGGAAGTTGTGAGAATGGGTCATGACCAATATGTAAGGATTGGGACTTATTCTATAAATGCATTTCATGATTGAAAGACCACCTTTCCAGCTAGTTCAACGTTAATTTATCATTGTGGATGGCACATAACAATGCATCCAGATAGTTACCCTTCCAAAAACGGATGCATCATTTAGATTTTGTATAGGGTTTTGATCTATTAAGGAGAGCACATCTCT
The DNA here is from genome assembly GCF_030272615.1 of Cryptomeria japonica. Classification (NCBI taxonomy): domain Eukaryota; kingdom Viridiplantae; phylum Streptophyta; class Pinopsida; order Cupressales; family Cupressaceae; genus Cryptomeria; species Cryptomeria japonica. Next base: position 497,729,021 of record NC_081413.1, read on the forward strand.
CAAAAATATTAAAAATATATAAAATCAATAAGATTGATTGGTACAATTTAGAAAGCTATTTGATATACGATGAATTTAAAATGGTTGTATTTATGTATTTTTTTGAGATTGTGTAATTCATTTTATGAGAATTTTCTTAATTGATTTAATCTAAAATTCAATCAAGTGAGGATATGTTTACAAGATAAGTAGTTGTGGGATAGATTTTTCTGAAATAGAAAAAAATTTATCATGGAGATATACATAAATACATTATTAAATTGTATATATGCACTTGAGATCTTCTAGTCTTTTTTAAAAGAGTCTTGATTAGCTAATATCACTTAAGTACCTAAGAAGGTAAAAAATGCATTCTAATATTTCAAATGAATATGTACCTTTCGTAAGTCTTTAAAAGCATATGTTAAATTAATATAATGATACATGTAATTCCAAAATTATCTCCATTCTTTTTATATTATACAAGATGCGCATAAATTTTTCATATTCAAGATTTCCAAAATTGATAGAGGAAGGTAATAAATTAAAAAAAAAACATTTGTCTAATATTCTCAAAGCAAAAAATTCTTGGAAAAAAAAATACCAATATTTACCTCTTGAAGTGCAATCCCAAATGCTAGCCCTTTGTTTTTGGAAAAGGTGTCCTTATAATCGCAATACTCAACTAATGTAATATATGATGCATTTTCCTCAAAAAAAATGGCCATGGACAATTATGTCACTTACTCAGATTTGCAGCATGGATTGTAGGAATTTTCATAAAGAGATTTTTCATCAAGTTCAACATATTTTTTTAATATATTCTATAAAAAATGATTAGTATAGCCTAACCTGCTCTAATACCATGTTAGAAATTAGGATCTTAGGATACTAATAATTATAAAAAGATTATAAAGTAAATGAAATATGAAACATACATGTAAAATGTACACATTACACAAGATATACATGGGGAAAACCCTTTCAGGTAAAAAACCCCATAAAGCATCATTTAATTACAACACTTACAAATATAGTCTATAATAAAATAGACATGAACCTGGGGACACTCCTCCAATACTTCCACATGGTCAATAATACCTCATATGCATAGTGATACAACTCACCATAAATCTCCAAATCCACGCACCTCTCAAATGAGAGAGAACCTCCTTAAATATAGGAGGAAGGGCGACTTCACTAGTCACACCTTTTCAATAACCCACACTCATAAATAATTAATAATCTAATAGTTATTAGATTATAATTATTTCAAATGGGATATGCTTATAAAGCATATAATATATAAGGTTTTATAACCTTATATTAGAAGATTATATATAAATGTTATAAGGTTGTGATCCCTAATAATATTATGTTCTAACAGACTTCCATTATTCCTAATCAATAGGACCATCATTGTCTTCTAGATTTAGAGGACATATTTTGTATTTCAGATTTGTTGTTGCATGATGTATTCCTAGCCGGTATCTCAGGTTTGATTTGTTAGTCTTCTAAATTTTTAGAAAATACATTTGAGGGATTCTCTCCCTTAATTTATTATAGTCATTATATTCTTGCTGCTACATCATATGCATCTTTGGATCTTGCTCCGTATCAATTTCTACATAGTTCCAATTTGTCACCTTCTTGTTTGTTTTATTGGAGTATGACATCATCATTTTTCATGGACAAGGAGACAAATTAGCATATTTAAAAGGCAACATCATCATCCTACATTTGGATTCCACTTCCTAATTCCTATCTAGAATGGAAGCCTTCCTACATTTGTAGTTTTTTTTTATTCTTCCTTAGAAGAGAAATGTTGTTTGTAGGCATGGGACTATGTTTTTTCTTCAAGCACTTACCATTCTTGCAGGACATTATTCATTATGGGACATTTCTTCCATAAGAAGTGGTTTTCGTTTCAAATACCCCATCTCACTCATCTGGTAGTGTGAGCATATGCTCACATGGATTGATCTCTTCACCTCTCATGTGCACCATGGCATAAAATTTAGCATCAATTAAATTGCCTTGTGATACATTAAAAGTTGATTGACCACTAACTAAGGTATTTCTTGTAATAAGCACATGTACCTGCCAATTTATCATTCATCATCATTCAGACCCCCATTATTTTTATTGTAATTAGGTATATTTTGCCTTATAAGATATTTTTGGAAGTTATGTCATTTTATCATGGCACTATTTCTACTTTTATTAAGATATTTTTGGAAGTTATGTCATTTTATCATGGCACTATTTCTACTTTTATTAAAAGTCATTATTGAAAATGGATTTTTCTTGTACTTTTGAGAGGAGGAATCATAGGGAAAGGAGAAATTTTATAATAACTTAGCTTAGAGAGTTTTAGTCACTGTAATATTTGTATAATGTTGTTTTGGCTACATTATTCATTATGGGGAATTGCTACTCACTCATCTTGTATTGTTGTTAAAAGACTTTGTGCCTTTCATGTCTAGATGGAATTCTATTTCTTTGTTCAAGTTGGAAATAAATATTTCCACTAGCTCTCATTTAGGTAACTGAAGAGAACGTCTGCTAGACATTTGTTGCCATCGTTGTAGAAAAGATGAAAATAGCTCCCCTGGTTTTTGCTTGGTGTTACACAAATCTGCCATAGTGACATCGCGTTCTATGTTATGTGAATAATGTGCAATTTATTTCTGGACCAGTTCTTTGAATGTCCTAATGCCACCTGTTAGTTGGGAAAACCATTGCGTTATTGTCCCTCCCAAACTCTAAGGAAAGAGGCACATTAGGTATGTGCCTTCATATGCCACTTCTAGGCAAGCTAAATGAAATTCCCTGACATGATCTCGGGGGTCTCCTTTTCCCTGATACTTTTCAAACTTATGTATTTCAAACCCTCATGGAAAAGGTGGCATATGTAGATTCCTATCAAAGGGATATGGAAAAATATCATTAAGTGAAAACTGGGTGGCTTTTACACCATTATGGAGTTGTTGGGCTAGATTCTCTACTTGTTGCCACAACATGTCAATGTCATTAGGAGGAGGAGGTGGTGGGGGATGTCCTTGATGAAGGTCATATCTAAAGTTATCTTGACCTCTTCCACCCTCATGACAACTATGGTGTTCCGATGCTTTCCATAATTGTGCAGTATCAAAATCAGAGGGTAGTTTGGCTCCCTCTTGGGCAAGTCTAAAAAAGTGAGCATCAGCATTGTTCCTAAGGATTCCATCGAAAAGTCAATTGAAGAGGGTGTTGTGTTGTGCCCTTTCTGTTGCTTCAGGAGTGGGAGTACTAGGACTTTTATCATTTACATTTCCTCCAAGGACTTCACGGAACTCATTGAGATTTTCGTCCTCTTCCTCTATGATTTCTTGTTGTCTAGTCCTTGATCTGGTTCGAGACATTTTGTTTGAAAGTTGTTTGCTAAAGTTTAGTGAAAATGATTATGTGTTGGTGATGGAATGAGAGATAAATGTTTGGTGAAGTGTTTTGCAAAGGGATCTCTAGCACTAAAGGTTTGATGTTACCAAAGTCCTTCTAAGAATTTCTTGTTGTGTTTGTTTGAGAATGTTTGATATGATAAGGTATAGAGAGGTTTGAGGTGTGTGACACACCAAGCTATCTAGTAATGAGAGGATGCACTCATAGACTAGTTTTAACCTATGTAGAAATGCCTCTTAGGATGAGTTTATCCTAGATGTAGAGACACTCTAAAAAGTGATGTATTGTTTTGATTCAAGAAATTACTAAAAAGGAACTTAGGATAAGACCTCTTTATTCTTCCAGAGTTTTGAAATGGATTGATTATGTATGAATGTGAGAATGGATGGAATGTTTAAACTTCAATAAAAACTCTATGTTACAAATGGGACAAATTATTCCTCTTCTCGTTTGGGGGTTGGTGGTTCTTCCCGAGCTATGTTATATGTGATGCAAATGTCTGGAAAGAAGGCAGGGTTGATTTTGCCTCCCTTGTTTTTTATGATAACTCAAAGCTCTATATTGAGTAAAAGCTCTGCTATTCAAAGATTCTTGATAAAACTCATTGGATTTTACTTGAAGATATAGATGCATGTGACGTAAGAAGGCTCTATGTGAGATAAAGATTTGTCTATTGAGATAGAAAAATTTCCTTCTTTTGATGAAAGCCTTTGAGCTCAATGGTCTTTTATTCAAATTGATATGTTGATGAAGATTATTCCTTCTCAAAATGTGAACGATGGTCATATAGTGTGATACTTTGTTTTTTTGTACCGTGTTTTTATTCTTACCAAATGTTGGTGTTGCAATTTTTTTTTGGATGAATACTTGTTTTTGAATTGGTTTTGATTTTCTTTGACAAGAAAACAAAGAAAGTACACAAACACAATAATGTTGCCTCAAAAAAGGCACAAATAATTGTGGGTCTAAATCAACCCAATCTTTGAACTCTTTGACCCTGTTGCAAATGTTTTTGTGTATGTTATTTGAAAAAGCCTAAAGTCAGCTCAATTTATCACCAGTCTGACACAAAACAAAGACACTTCAAACAAACTTTATCCCTAAGGTCAAATGGCCAGTTGTGATAATTTCAGCACACATCTTGATATTTCTTCAGCTTTGGTACTACATACCTTATGAATCCCGCCGTGGCAGGTAAGGATATGATATACTAATTTTTGAGTGAGCATAACAAATAGATGATCCCAATGATGGGGGAGTCACCACTTTCATCAATCTACAAGTATCTGTTCAAAAAGCTATGTTTCTACTCAAGTAAATATGTATGGTGAGTATCTTGGGAGCAAAACCATCTATGCTCTTGCACTAAACTTCTTACAAATATCCTCAATCAATAGAACGAGTGGGCTTCTACATAAAAAGGTGTCTACTAATGTTTGATGTTTTTGGACATAAGTTCATTCTGCAGTGACTCACTTAAGAGCCTTGTAACTTGTGGTGGGGCCCTTATGTCCTTTCAGCAAGTTACACTGTAGGAACAACTATACCCAAGGCTACAGCTTTCACTCACACCTAATTTCTATAGCAGCTCGAAGGACTTTATGCGCGAGGTCGTTCCCAATAGTGATGTGTCTCTTGGTAGGTCTCTCTTAAAAGTATAAAACTTTGAGTGTTACTAACACTTTTCTCTTGCACCTAGAACCACGAAAACCAAGGGAGAGGATAGTGTGTGTTAGAAGTAGGACCACTCGACAAACTTTGCACAAGTGTGCCAATCACTGAAATCACTTGTTCTTTTTAACAAATTTTCATTGCAATGTGATCTAACTATTTTGGAGATGTTGCTCCAACAATCATGGTGTTCTTTTTAACTTTTAAAGGCAAAATGTTTTGTAAACTAGGAACTTGAAATCCTAGTCAACTGAATTGAAAACACATTTTGCTTGAAGTAAAATTGTTTTTTTGAAATTGAAGGAAAAATGGCTTGTTCTTTTTAGTTTGACCAAAACGAAGTGTTGATTGTGAATTTTTTTAAGTTGATGCAAGAAATGAAATTTGTGTTGTCTTGTTTTAAAACCCAAAATAAATATTTTGCTCCTATCTTGCAAACAAGAAATTTGTTGGGTTCTGAAATTGTGGTTCTTTTTACCTTTGATAAATGAGATTCTTTTTATGAGCCCAAACAAAATATGTGATTCATTTTAAGAGCCCAAATTGAAATGTGAAGCTGATTTTAAACTAAAATAAAAAGTGAATTCACTTTTTTAAGCCAACTTTGAAAAAGTTAGTAGAAAAAGTAAATTTGCTTCCTAATATAATCTAAAAACCTACATAAAGAGATAAACACTTAGTAAAATCTGCATCTTTGGTGGGCTTCTACAAGCATGATTTTTTTGTTTTTGGTTACAAGGTATTTTTTTACAACTCTCTGTTACAATAGCGCTACTCTGTGTGAAAATAAAAATGCTATTTAAGATGAAAGCGCAACAAAAAAGACAATAGCACTGAAAGAAATGCGAGTGCACAGAATAAAGAGACAATAGCACTAAAAACACCACTGTCAAAATGAGAGTAAAAAAAACTAATACTAGAACAATAGTGCTACTTTAGGGTCAATAGCGCTAGAATAGGAATGAAAGTGCAAGTTTGGGGTCAATAGCACTATTAATGTGAACAATAGCACTAATTTACCAATTTGTGAAGGCGCTAAAGCGAGAACAAAAGTGCAAGCGTGGGACTTGTGTGTCAATTAAAACATTCAAAAAGTTAGTAGTTTCAAAAAGGTTGCTCTTCGATTCACATCGAGTTCACTAAATGATGCTTTGTGAAAAGGATGGTTAGGAAATCTATTTGATGGCAACACACACACAAGAGAGAACCAAAAATAAACATTAGATGTTAGTGTTAGAAAATAAAAGATTAAGCACTATCCTGAGCAAGCATATCAAGAGAGATACTAAGCATGAAATAAAAAGCATACAAAGACCAAAGAAGTAAACTAAACTTCTCCAAATTCTGCCCAAAACATTCATAGTGGCTCCTCCCTTGTTCCTCTCCTCTCCAAGTTCCAAATGAGTGTAGCTCTCATCAACTTTTTGCACTATGGATGCCTTATGGAGGTTCAAGATTGAAAAATGCTTTAAAATATGCTATGCAAGTGTAACACAAATTAAATATGAGATATTATGAATTTAACTAAGATTAATTTTAGTCCAAAATGACAATATGAGTGATTATGCTAAAATAATCTCTAAAATTTATTATAAACTAGATGCATACAAGTTTTTAGGATTATGGATGTTCTTGAGAATACTTGAGGATTTTAAAATTAGGAATGTGAGCTCTATTTATAGGTAAAATGGAGCAATGGAGGGTTAAGATTGACTAATCTCAACAAGGGTTGGGATTGAAGAGCTTATGATCCATGTGAGGGCTTTCAAACCAATCCCAAGATGACAAATGTCAACAAGAGATGGGTTGAGAGGAGAGGGAAGAAGTATTAAATGCTTGACATGACCTGAGGGTTAACTTGGGAGGTATGGTTAATGTTGATTTGAGTGAATAAATTCATTATTCAAAGAATAATGCATTTATCTAATGGATAAACTCTTGTGCAAGAGTTAGTGAGGATAACCATGGTGAAAGCAATAAATGCTTGAAGAGACCCATGGGTTGAATGAGGGTTGAGTTTAGAGGTAAACTCTCTGACCATGAGAGCAAGTGGATTTAACCATAAATGGTTATGTAAGAGCCATTAATGGTCATGTAAGAGCCATTAATGGTCATGTAAGAGCCATTAGTGGTTTGGAATACTTTAGGGGTTAGGTTTTTGAACACATAAAGCATTAAATGTTTTTCAAAGACCTTGAAGGCTTTGAGAAGTGACTCCAAGTTGCTTAGGAATGTGACAATATTTAGGGGAGGGATTAGGCTAATTAGGAATGATTAGAAAGTGGTTAGAAGGGTCTTGAAGGGGATTTTGGATTGCAAGTGGATTTGGTGGGTGAGGGAAAATAGGATTTAAATAAAAATTTATTTCAACTTGTGGTTGCAACTTGAATTTGTAGGAGAATGCATGTGGGGGGGGGTTTAATGATTTAAATAAATATTTTAATTATTTATTTAAAAGAGGAAAGGGGATTGAATTAAATAAATATGATTTATACATTTAATTGATTGTGAGTTTGGTTTAATGAATTAATTAAAATAAATTGAATAATTTATTTAATTAATAAGAGAATGTTTGAAGATGAATTAATTAAATGTTAATTTAATTAAATGTTGGCTGGTGGGTTTATTAATCAAATAAATAGTAAATATTCATTTTAATTAAATCGACAACTTTATGTGACTACAAATACCATAATCCATAGTTAGTAGTACCTTTCAGATACCTCAAAATTCTCTTGGTTGCTATCAGGTGTGCCTCCTTTGGATTCTTCTAGAATCTTGCAACTATATCAACCGCATGGGCTATATCCAATCTGCTATGAACAACATAGTGTAATTTGCCAATCATTGACCTGTATTCCTTTTCATCAATAGACTTAGATGCATCTTCCTTGGACAACTTACACCCTGTAGACATTGGTGTTCCAACTGGTTTACAGTCACTCATGCAAAAAGTCTTCAATACCTCTTTCACATACTTAGATTGAGTAATAAAAATACCATTCTTTATTTGTTGTATCTGCAAGCCTATGAATTTTTTTCTTTCCCCTACTAAAGACATTTCGAACTCATTTTTCATTTCATCTACAAAACTATTGCTCATGACATCATTACCTCCAAAAATAATATCATCAACAAATACTTCACTGACCAGTATTTCATCTCCTTCAAACTTCAAATAAATATTACTATCATCACTGGTTCTTGCAAAGCCTATCTTCATCAGATGTGTATGAATCCATTAATACCATGCTCTAGGTGGCTGCTTTAATCCATACAAAGCTTTATGCAATCTGCATACCATGTCTTTCTCACCTGTCAAAGCATAGCCATTTGGCTGGTCTATGTATACCTCTTCTTCCAATATCCCATTGATAAATGCAGACTTAACATCCATCTAATATACCTTGAACTTCTTATGGGCTGCAAATGCAAGTAAAGTTCTGACACCTTCCAGTCTTTCTACTAGTTGAAAAGTTTAGCCATAATCTTTGCCTTCTTCTTGAGCATAACCCTTGCAAACTAATCTGGCCTTGTTGCGAACTACAACACCATCTTCATTTAACTTGTTTCTGAATACCCATTTAGTGCCTATAACATTCTTATTTACCGGTCAGGGTACCAGGGTCCAAGTGTTGTTCTTCCCAATTTGATCCAATTCCTCCTCCATATATTTAACCCAATAATCATCACCAAATGCCTCCTTAGCACTTCTAGGCTCAATGGTGGAGATCATGGAAGATTTCTCTCTTATTCTCCTTCTAGTTAGTACTCTAGCATCCTTATCCCCAATAATCTGCTCAGGACTGTGATTCAGTCTTACATACTCAGGAATAACATGATCATTCTCTTCAGGTTCAACTTCTTCATTATCATCTTCTTCTGAATTTATTTGTTCTGGTTGAATAGGTGCATCAGAATTTGCCTTAACGGTTTCTGATTTAATAGTTTCAGGTTCCAAAAACATTCATCTACTTGAACATCAACGCTCTCAATAATTCTTTGTGTATGGTTGTTAAAGCATTTATAGGCCTTATTCTTGATGGAATAGCCAAGAAATATGCCTTCATCACTCTTAGCTTCAAACATTCTAATGTAATCACCTCTTTTAATAAAACATTTGCTACCAAATATCTTAAAATAGCTAACATCGGGTGATCTTCCATACCAATATTCATAAGGGGTCTTGTCCTTGCCTCTTTTCACCAGAACTTGGTTCATTGTGTAGACAGTTGTACTTACAGCTTCTTTACAAAAAAATTTCGCTACACCTCCTTGTATCAACATTGTCCTAGTAGCTTCAACCACTGACCAGTTGTTCCTCTCTTCGATACCATTCTATTGTGGTATCCTTGGTGCAGAAAGTTATCATTTGATACCATTCTCATCACTTCCTCAAAAGTAAATTTACCGCCTTGATCTGTTCTCAGACATTTTATCTTTTTGCCACTCTCTTTCTTAGCTAAGGCCCTAAATGCCTTGAACTTAGCAAAATCTTCATTCTTATCCTTCAAGAATATGACGCACATCATCCTTGAACAATCATCAGTGAGGATCATGAAATATATGTCACCTTGAATGCTTCTTGTTCTTATTGGTCCACATATATCTGTATGAACCAAATATAACAAGTTCTCTACTAAGAAGGACTTTCTCTTAAAAGTTGAAGAAGTCATCTTTCCTAACTAACATTCTTTGCAAAGAGCATTAACCGGTTTGTCTAGCTAATGCAGACCTCTTACTTTCTTGGACTTGCTCACTTTAATAGTGTTATCAAAGTTTATATGACAAAATCTCCTGTTCCAAGGCTAGCTATCATCTATCTTTGGAATCAAACAGTTGCTGACTTTAGGATTAAGATGAAATAGATTACCTCTGGTTTGTTTCCCGGTTGCAATCAATTCACCTTTGTTGTCAAATATTTTGCACATACCATTTCTAAGCTCTAGTGGGTATCCTATGTCATTAAGTTGTGCCACACTCAAAAGATTGTGCCTTAGACCTTCAACCCCATAGACATCATCAGCACTTCTCTTCCCATTAAGAGAAATAATTCCCTTACCTTTAACCATATAGGGTCAGTCATTGCCAAATCTGACACCGCCATCAAATTCCTGCAAGGAAATAAATTTGCTCAGATCACTGGTCATATGATGCGAACAACCACTATCAATGATCCAATCATTAGAGTTATCCATCCTGGACACCAGTGCCTTCCGATTTGATATCTCTTCCTTAACAGATACAAACACAATATCTTGACTACCATCATCATCAGATTCTTCATCAGTGATACCAGTGTCAACCGCTATAAGACAATCTCTCTTGCCTTTACCCTTATACTTCTTGATTTTTTCTCTCTTGTATTCATTTTCACCATTAGGACAATTAGCTGGTATATGACCAATCTTGTTGCATGCAAAACATTTTAAAGGTAGGATCAACGCAAGATGTTGAGTACACTTTTTGGCCAAAAAATGGAAGTGTTTTCCCTGATTTTTAGATTTTGTCTCATTTGAGCTTAAATTTTGAAATACTTAGAGATTCAATCTTGGAAAAAGTAAGTAATATAAAAGATATCCCTTTGAGTGTACTTTCCAAATATGTAATTTATTTTAATACCCACATAATAAAAAATAACTTTTTGAATGGAGTTCTAATAACTATGTTTTAAAAATGCTTGTTTCAGGACCATACCATGCATGTGTAGGACACACTTTTTTTGACACAATTAAAATTATTTTCTCAAACCATTTTGGGAAATAGTTTGTAGCACACTGAAGATTGATGAGCATATTTTTCTGTATTTTTTTTTCTAATATATTTTTTTCTAATTAAATTTTTAATGACTGAGATTATCTTTTTTAAAAATTGACGTGTACGACCCACATAATTTGACGTAAACTTAAATTTTTTATTTAATTTTTTTATTTGAAATAGAAAATAATTTTGTGTATATTGATGACATAATTTTTTTTTCAAAATTCATTAAAATAAAAAAGTTATTAAATTAACAAAATTAGTTAATATTTCAAGTTTCTGGACCCGATTTAGTATAAATTAAATGAAAAATAGTTAAAATAATAAATATTTAAATAAATTTACATATTTAGAATCTAGACAATATAATCTGAAATGGGTTTTAATTTTGTATAAAAATTCTCTAATTACAAGCACGTAAACTATTTCAGAAGTTCATATTTGTGCTTTCAATCATGGAGATTTGAATTTGCAGGTCCATGTCTCAGGTGTGGCCATCCCAAGCCTATCCTGAGCCTAATCTCGAGTCAAGTGATGGGTTGTGGAATCAAATTCCATAGAATGGGGCCGCATTTTAAAAACAAGGGCCCGTTCTTTTTTTTTACCATTGGATATAATAACGAGCCCCCATTTCTAAAATGGGGGCCCATTCCTAAATAACTGTTATTGTAAAAAAAAAGGCATATTGCATGAATTTACCACACTATCATTGAAATCTGTACGGACAAACATTTTTTACATCATTTGGCAGTACTTTTTAATATTTTTTACACAGATTTCTGAAGAACTCAGTAAAAAGATATTATTTTTTCAAGAGGAGTTTGTAAAGATGGGTTCTAAGCAATGTCAAAAGAAATGAAGGAAGACAACGACAACGGACGAAATTCAAGCAGAAAGAGAGAAGGAGGCAAAACACCAAAGAGATCAAAGATCACAACAATGACAATTGAATAACACTTCTAAAGCATCTAGTTCGGTGCTCGTTGTAGATGAGACCATTAAAGAGATCATGATGGACACAAGAAATGTACAACCAAACATAGGTATGACTGTTGATGCAAATGTTCATGTGGATGCAAATCCTAGTATGTTTTTAAATCCCCAAGACTATGATACCAATCAAATTGCCGATTTAAATGAAGCTAGTTATAAATTTTAGACACCAATACGAAAAGAAATAAAAATTGAAAATATTACACCACCCTCTCTGAAAGAAAATGAATGTAATTTGTTTACTATTGAAAGAAATGTGCTAGATAATCTTAATGGGTTAGTTTCTTAGAGACAAATCAAAACACATGCGAACAGATTATATAAACAATTTTTCTATAATAAAAAGTTAGGATTCCAATGTCAATTAATGCTACAATTAATTAAAATGTTAAAAATGCATAAAGACATGAAAAAAATAGCTATTTATGAAAAACCAAAAAGAAAAGATGAATAATATAAGCAAGTTGTATCTACTATTGCCAATGCCATTGATTCTATCGAGAAAACAAGTGATCTAAAGATAAGAATGCAACATGTAGAGTTATAACAACTTCTATAGTTGAGAAAATAATTATTAGTAAAAGAATGTTAAGTGATATAAGTGGCTATTTTAACTTACATCGTAGAACCTTGTCAAGAGCGGCCAAAAGAAGAGACACAATTGAAATTGATCCACTAAACCATTGTTAGAGTTTTAGTGGTAGACTTCAAAAGTCGGACATGAAATTAAATAATGAAACTAAATAATTAATTGCAAAATTTTGGCATGATAACACTAGAGTTTCATCAAATGCTAGAGATATTTTAGAATTAAGGGTGGGATCAAAAATTCATGATCCTCATCCAAAACATCTTCTTGACATGACTCAAACTGAATTCTTTCAAAAATTTAGTGATGAATCTGTGTTAATGAATTTACGAACTAGTCAAAGATCATTTGAAAAATCCAAACCCTAGTATGTTAAAACCAATAAATAAATAGTATCTTCTTGTTGTAAAACTAATATTCAATTCTGTTACTATTATGATGTTTTTTGATATATACGTTGTATGTTGCATGGTAATGATCTTATGCAGGATTGTGGTGTTTATGTTCCACATGAAACTATAAAAGACTTTATTGCAAGTTCATTTTGTAAACCACCTAATGAACAATTATTTCTTTCCAGTTCATGCATTTATGGCCTTTGCAATTTATGTGGGAACTATTCTTTGATAGGTGAATGTTTGCATGAACATGTTTCATCTGAGTTTGGACAAAAAATGGTTTGATGTTAAGAGATTTAAAAATATAGAATACCCTCTAAAGGATGGAAAGATGGGGAAACATTTAGAATTGATTATAGAACAAAATAGTGTGAATGCATTTATCAGTGAGTTTAAAAGTCATATTGTTCCAAAATATGTGAAACATTCCCAACATGTCTGATGGCTTGATGGACAATTTTGTATATGCAAGGACACATTTCTAGTTGGAACAATAGTATCAGTTGTGGATTTTGTAGAAAATTATACTCTAAAACCACAAGAAGAAACCAAATCACAATACTACAACTCAGTGCAAGTGGCCATATTTGTGCACATTATATATAGCCATGACCATGATAGTACAAAAGATAACAAATTTTTTTTAGGGAGTATCATTTCTATGTTAGTGATAAGCAATTACACTCGTCAGAGTTTGTTCAACATTGCTTCGATGTATTTCATGATAATCTTAAGGAAAGAGAAATTGACATGAAACAACATATGATATGGTCGGATAACTGCACTCGAAAATTAAAAAATGCAAGAATGTTTTATTGGCTATGCAAAGCTCATAAGATAACCAATGTCCAACATTTATGGAGTTTTTTTGAAGTGGGGCATGGTAAGGGGGAACACGATGGAACTGGTTCTTGAGTAAAAAGAGCTCTTGCTAGAGAACAATTGAAATTCGAGGATGCAACGAAATTCAGAGATGCTCATGCAGTTGTAGATTGGTGCAATTCAAAGTTGTCAAAAGGATCAACTGAGAACTCTGCAATTCGGCATTTCTTCTGGTTGGTAGAGGAAGATAGTATTCCTATTCGGTATTATTGTAATACCATCATTGAATCAGCTAAATGGCATTTGTTTAAGAGTTCTAATTTAAACACATGGACTATATTCACAAGGCAGCTTGCTTTCTTTTGTCAATTTTGTGTTTCCGGAGATTGGGAATTTTGTGAGAATAAAGAATGGGTTGAAGAATGGCAACAAAGATCATTGACACCCATAGATGCAAATGATCTGCATGAAAGAACTAATGAAGATATGGATCATATGTTTGCATTAAATGACTATGATTGCATTTCAGATCTTATACAACAAGCTAAAATTGTTTTTGAAATTTGTTTTGATTTATTAAATAGTACATATATATGAAATCTTGCAGTGTATATTTTTGTTTTTATTTCTCATTAAATATTAAAATAAAATTGTTTTGTGCACAAAACATGTCTATGTTGTTGTTGCACCAAAGGATAATGAAGAGGGGACAGAGTATTGGTTGGCTCGATGTGTAGAGCACAAATATAAGCTAACCACTCCTCGACTAGATGCTGATGGTTATGACTATCCAACAAGATCTATGGTTGTTGTTGGCACTTCACTACACAAATATCTAACAAGAAAGAATCGACTACCCACATTTGAAGATGATGAATTAGAGAAGAAGATTATACAATACTCACATTTGGTAGTGGCAACTAATATAAAATTGGATATATATTGTGGCATGCCTGCAAATAAACAATTATGGACTCTCTCTATGGAAGAGCATGAGACAATTATAGAAGATTTTCAAAAGAGAGAGGATATAGATGGTATAACAGAATGAATGTCAAGTAAGTTATAATTTGAACCCTTAATCCACCTCCCTTTTAAAAGTCGTGATGTAAATTTTATATATAATTTTAAATCATGCATCATAATTAAAAAATCTAATCTAGTAATTTTGTTTCAGGTCTACCACAAGTAGAAAGCATCAATGAAAACCAAGTTATTTGTGTATACTTTATGTTTCATTTTGAATAATTACAAGTTAAAGTTTTGTACCCTTAAGGAAAATCCCTTTGAAGAGTCGTGATGTATGCTTTATGTTGTATTTTAAATTCAATGCATCCTCATTATAAAACCTAATCATATGTATTTTTCTTTTCTAGGTCTCTCAGCATAGACTTGGCCTCAATGACTACTATTTTTTGTGCATACTTTATGTTGTATTTTGAGAGATATAAATCTTTATTATTATAATTTAAATGGATTGTTTATTTTATTTTAGATATGTCTTCTTGATTACACTTTTTGTAATATACATAAATGAGAGACTATTGATGAAATTTATGAATGAGATAATTATGTTTTAATCAAGTTCTATTCAATATATTTGTTTTGATACTTTTCTCTTATCATCATTATTATTGTAATGGTAATTATATATTTGATTATATTATTTTCTTATCTATGATGATTAATACTTTTTAATTTACAATATGTTATAATTATAAGATATTTTTTGATAATTTGGTCTTATCATCATTGTTAGTTCATGATGTACACCTTTAGTTTATCTAATCACAAGTTATTTAAATAAAATTTCAAGTCCACATAATCCATATATATATCTGGATGGTAAAATGATGAACTCCACATAATATCTAATGTGCACAAAATATATATGATCTAATCCTATTATGCTATTATCCATATATATAACTTGTATGTGCATGCCCAAGACAATATATACAATGTTAAAAAATAATTAGACGTGTAAATAAATGTGAAAAGTCCATAAAAAAGTACATCCCATATAAAATAGTACATGTACATCATATCAGAGCCAAATAAATAGTAAAATATAAGTGCTATCATCAATAACATCTTGTGGTCTCTTCTCCCCGGGACATGGACTAGATCCACCCGTCTCATGCTGTACAAGGAAAAAATAATATTAAAATACTTGAAATTAACTATTAAAAGAATCATTTATCAAATACAGTTGGAATTCATAAATTAAGTTACAAACTTACCATATGTGTGCGCACATCAACTCCAATAACTTGTTCTGCATGTAGTATATGCTCGATAGTTATGCCATCTTGTATACAAGATAAGAAATATGATATAATGAGCATACCATAGATGGTGTCACAATTGTCACACCCTTTTCTTGATGTGATGTAGAGGGTCCCTCATGACCTGAATCCTGGAGAAAGAAGCATTCAATGTATCAACATGAAAATTTATATAGTATATGATGATAACATATTAACTTAAAAAACTAGTACAATGTCTAGGTAGAAATTGATACTATACCCCATAAGGCGTGCCAAGCTGTGTTCCAGTACATTCAATATTGACTCTAATTTTAGGTGTAGTCCTTATCTACATAAACCAAATTTATTTAATGAATTATTAGATTGTAAAAAAAAAAGACATGCACTTAATTTATATCTATATTTAATGAAGTATTTAAAGATTGACATGTATATATATATATATATATATGTATATATATATACCTGCTCAAGATGATCATTACATCAAAGAAAATCCATATATGATGTAGGACCTACACACATCTCATGACAAATCAAACACATATGTGGCATCCATCGAGGAGCAGATGCCATGTGAGCAGCTTGCTCACTCAAGTTAGCTGTGAGGGAAGTCAAAGCATATAATGTCGAAATGAATGATGTATTCTGCACATCTGCAGGAATCGATGGAGCAACAAGTGGAACTATGGGTGGATCTGGTAGGGGATTATTACTCCGTGCCCCTAATCGATGTTGTGGCATTCCACGACCAACACCCTAGAATGACTTAATATCAAAATAATTTGGTTTTTGGTGCATAACAAACTCACAGTATAATTTCTTTAAAAAATATAAAGGAACCTCATAATTATGATGTGGTGGATAATCAAAAACCATCCACCATCTATCCCAAAAGTGTCTAGCCATTTCTGGATGCACACACCACCTAATTGATATTCTTTTCTGGTTAGGTTGCATTGGTTCTCTTGTTTTTGGGTTAGTAAAATATGGACATAAATGAGCTTTGGTTATTTTGAGATCAGTGATTTGCCTATAAGTTAAACCATCGGCATAAAAATCATGCAACTCTTGTCGTCATCTATGAAATTGATCTAATTGAGAATCAACAGATATAACTAACTTGACAACAGTTTGCATTGATTTTACAAACTCTAGAAGATGGGGTGGAGTAATTGGCTCATTTTGGATAGCAGTAATATTTTGTTCAATCACTTGTAGGTTTTCATTAATTCATTCTCTTAAACGAATTTCATCCAATCTAGGGGGTGGAGGTGGACGTGGTGGTGGTGGTGGTGGTGGTGGTGGTGGTGGTGGAGGAGGAGGTGGAGGTGGAGGTGGAGGTGGAGGTGGAGGTGGAGGAGGAGGGGGTTGCGGTGGGGGATTTTCACCTAATAATTCATCTATGTCAAAGACATCCATGATAACAAAGAGCTCCTACATATATAAAGATATACATGAATTATATACAACTCTATGTCAAAGAAGAATCTATTTTAGTTTTAAAAAAAACATTTATAAATAGTAACATTTCTATGTTACTGAATGAGATACACGTGAAATATAATATAATATTGAACTTAAATAAATATACATGTACATACTATTGAATCTTTAAATATAAAATTTGTGCACAAAACTTAATAAAAAATTTCAATGAATCTTCATAAATCTATTATATATTCAATTCAATGCATTCATTTCTTGTAAAATGCATCAACTATTAAAATCAATATAAAATATTTCATACATGAAATTGTAAAAAAGTTAAATAAGATCAACATATGGTCAAAATAATGGTGATGTAGTACATATCATATAGGCAAAAGTGACCATGAAATTAAAACAAATGGTCCAACTTGACATCAATGAGTATGATCAAATATTGCTTGTAGGATTAGTAGGACAAGTAGGTTCATTAGGAAAATACTCAATACTTTCAAATGAAGTGTTATAGGATCAATATGAAGTATGGGATATAAAAGTATAGTTAGGATCAAAAGTGATCAATGATTTGAAGCTCAACAATGGTGCAAATATTCAAATATACAAATTATGATAATATGCTAAGTATGATATCTAATTTAAAATATTTAATATGCATGATAGTGGAGTTCCATGATGCCTCTAATGTAGGATCAAGCTATGTGATATAATAATATAATATTGATATAAGTAGGATTGCTCGTTAGATATGCCAATGTAAGATCAATAAAGAAGTGGGAAATACGATGATCCTTCTTAGTGTAAGAATATATAAGGATTTATCATAAGTGCTTAAAATAAGATATTGAAATGTAAAATCATTACACTCTATAAACCAAGATATGATCATAAGATCATGCAAGATAATAGCAATACAAGATCATCATGTGAGGCACACTCATATGATACTAAGATGCAAAAATGTGTGATCAAATAGTGATAATCTATTATATTCTCTAAAATAATAGGCATGACAATAAAAGATTGTAAATAGCATGCTCTTGTTGAAAAAAATAAAAAAAAATAATGATAAGTCATTGATGAAAAATAATGAATAACATGTTTTTAGTAACTAGACATAAGAGTAAGAGATAATATAGACCTAATTATCAGTGTACCTGGATATAATTATATATAAATGGAAGGATATACAAAAATGATCTAAATTGATAAATTTCACAATGTATGAACATAATATAATACTTTAAGAAGATAGATCAACCATTATACAAAAATAAGATAATGCTTTAATAAGATTAAAAAAAACACTATATGAACATATGTGAAGCAAATAGTCTTGAAGATCATAAGATAGAAAACAGATTAAAGTATAAGACATAAATCATTATGGGAAATTAGTAGTTATTAATAAAGATAAGATAATGTAAAAATAGGAGATAAAACATATGAAGTAAAAGTAGGAATCATGAAAGAAAATCAAGTGAGAAAATATTAAACATTCCCTACAAGTGGCGTAATAGAATATGAAGTAAACATAAAAGATTAAATTAAACATATATGTTCCCAAAGTGGGAGACAAGACATAAAGGACATAAATAGCTACCAAAAGATAAAGTAGATGTGAAAAGTGAACAATATGAAAGATAAATTATGAATGAACATTGACTTTGTTGGTGAATAATTATTTTCTTGTATTTAGCTAACTATTGTATTGCATGATACATGATATGGATGATGACAAGGATGGTTGAGAATAAAGATAATTTGAATGGATTATGGTATACTCCTAAGTGTAGGGTACTCTTAAAAAATTGATTATACATGATGCAAGAATTTCGTCTTCATCATGGTACTTAACCAGGGTGTCATAAGAATGGTTTTCACCCATGAATAAAAAAATTATGTTTAATTTTCTCTCTTTTTTAATTTTTATGCAAGACAAAATCCTTTAGGTGTGGATATGTTAAATGATACACAGGATACTTATAAGTATTTAAAAATCCTAGCCAGAAAATTTAGGACACCAACTATGGACCTATTATGCAATGTCATGGCATAATAGGACTTATTATGTTGTCTTGGAATAATAGGTCCTATTATAAAATGACATGATATAATAGGTCCTATTATGAAATGAAATGACATAATAGGTCCATAATTAGTCCTATCATACTAAGTAAACATGTCGAATTAGTACATCAGTGTTGAGCTGAATTAGATGATGAAGTTGCAATGCGAGAAAATCATGTCGTGTCATGGCTTAATAGGTCTTAATATGGACCTATTATGTCACGATTGCATAATAGGTGGACTATTATGCAATGTCATGGCATAATAGGTCCTATTATGTCATGACATTATATAATAGGACCAAATATGGACCTATTATGCAATGTCATGGCATAATAGGACATATTATGCCATCATGGCATAATAGGTCCATAATTTGTCCTATCATACTAAGTAAACATGTCTAATTAGCATGGTTTCAGTGTTGGAGATGAATTAGATGAAGTTGGAAATTAGAGAAAATCATGTCATGTTGTGGCTTAATAGGTCCTTTTATGGACCTGTTATGCCACGATGGCATAATATGTGGACTATTATGCAATGTCATGGCATAATAGGACCTATTATGCCATGATTGCATAATAGGACCTATTATGCCATGATTGCATAATAGGACCTATTATGCCATGACATGATATAATAGGACCAACTATGGACCTATTATGCAATGTCATGGCATAATAGGACATATTATGCCATAATGGCATAATAGGTCCATAATTGGTCCTATCATACTAAGTAAACACGTCGAATTAGCATAGTTTCAGTGTTGGAGATGAATTAGATGATGAAGTTGACAATTCAAGAAAATCATGTCATGTTGTGGCTTAATAGGTCCTATTATGGACCTATTATGTCATGATGGCATAATAGGTGGACTATTATGCAATGTCATGGCATAATAGGACCTATTATGCCATGATGGCATAATAGGTCCTATTATGCCATGACATGATATAATAGGACCAACTATGGACCTATTATGCAATGTCATCGCATAATACGACATATTATGCCATCATGGCATAATGTGTTCTATTATGCCATGACATGGCATAATGTGTCCATTATTGGTCCTTTTATACCATGGCATCACATAATAGGACCATAATAGGACCTTTATGCCATGACATGGCATAAACTTGTGCCTAAGCTTTGATATCTAAAATTGGAAGAGATTTTAATTATTTTTAAGGTTATACTAATAGTGGTAACTTTTATATTGCCTAATGAGAATTAAGAACAATTTTGGTACATATGGTCAATTTAAGGAATTGAAATGGTGGCTTGCTAGAAGTCATTACATTTTTTCGTTTATTGGTTGAAAGGCCCAATACCTAAAAAACTAATTCCTAGAAACATTTAACAGTCCTATTGTGCCATTTCATTTGGTCTGGATTTGGTTTTGATTTCCATTTAGTTTCGGTTTTGTTTTGGTTTTCGTTTTGATATTGTTTTGATTTTGTTTTGGTTCTTGTTTTGATTTTGTTTCGATTTGGTTTTGGTTTTCATTTTGATTTCTATTTAATTTCGGTTTTGTTTCTATTTGGTTTTCATTTTGATGTTTTTGAGATACCTTGTATCTTGTAAATTTGATATTTTTTTTTGTTAACTATCTAGGTTTGGTTTTGATTTGTAAATTTGTTGATTAGGGTTTAGGGTTAACTGTTGAAGAATATTTCAAATCAAAATTAAGAATTTACAAATGTAAAAACAAATTTATTTCTAGGCTACTTTAAAAAAACTAAAATAATACCAAAAATATAGGAAAAATATACAAGAAAATTATAAAATTTGAAAATATATGATTGAATGTGTACCTGGGATAGTGGTGGAGGATTGAAATGAAATCCACAGCACAGTGGCCTGTTTTTAATCTACTGTTCACATTTCACTTCCAGGGTGAAAATGAAAAAATTCGCCCAAAAAAAAGGGTAAAATACGATTTAGAAACAGGGGCCCATTTTTTAAAACCGAGCCCCCATTTTATTTAAAAGTGGGCCCCCATTTTAGAAAAAATCGGGGGCCCATTTTTTTTTCGCTTGGGCCCCCCATTACCTTTCGGCTCGAGTGCCCAAAGCATAAATGGGCCCTCATTTTTTGAAAATGAGCCCCCGTTTTTAAGAGTGCATTTTCCAATGCGCAACCTACCACGAATTTGTGACATTCTAATTCTAAAAGTTTCATGTTTGCTTGCATCTAATAGCCACAAGATAGGATCACCCCAAGCATCATATTCCCATACTTTCAGGCTATATTTTCAAGCAAGGGTTTCTCTTTGATCCTTCTACTTGAATCCAACTCTATTTCTTCATACCACATCTGTAGCTTACTGTTCATGTTGTTTTATATCAATTTTCCATCATTTTCCCTAGATTTAGCATTCAATTTACATCCTTCCAATTGCATCTTAAAATCAATCAAAAGGAAGAAAATCCAATTAGTATTCAACCCTCATCCTAATAGAATTGAGATTGAATCTATTGAATTATTTCTCCTTTTAATGTAATGTATATTAAATAGGTTTAATTCCTAGTGTACATAACTAAACTTTCAAACTTGAATCACCTCTATCGAGGCTATGTTTGAGGGAGTGATTCTTGTTCCTTACAAAGTGTTGAGAAGTTTCATTCGAGAAACCTCAATAGCCTTTTCTTCTTGCTCCTCTAACTATGAATCTAGTGTGACACCTCGTGGGGACTGTTATTTTCCATCCCAATAACTTCTTGAGCCAAGACTTTGTCTTCTTTAGTTCATTTGAACAACTTACTCTCCCATATGGTAGATGGATCCTCTCTCCCAAAAACACACCCCAAGATTTAATATAGTAATCCTCTACATCTACCACAAACCATTAGAGAGGAATTAATTCCTTTTTTTTTCTCCTAGATTCTTGCCTTTGTTATTATCTCCAAATCATACCAACATGTGCCTCTTGGATTCATTTAAATTTAGATCCTTACATTGGATCCATGATAAGGAGATTTTTGTCAAAGAAAATAAAGGATAATAATTTCTCTCCAATGAAAGTTATGGCTTCTTTGTTCTAAAACTTTGAAGGTAGGTTGAAAAGTTTGAACAATACTACAATGCTATCTATTTCATGTTATATTGGATCGAAGTTTGGATGCCATAACTTAATGTAAAAACCTACCCCTTCCAAAGACAACGACTTATCCTCCATGATTGATTTTCGATATGCCCATAAACTACATTTGACCTAAAAGTACTATTTGGGGAAAACTCTTACCCTTACATTGTCTCCCAAGTGATCCAACCACTATCGCACAATTATTTCCATGGAAAGACCTAACTCACACTATTTGGTGAAGAAAGCATACCTTTTCAACTTCTCTTTCTTCAGTTGGATGATTTTGCCAGAATTATACCATGGCCTTATTAATTATGGGTTTTCGCTTCATATTGATGACTCTTTTTTTATAAATTGGCTCCCTTTTGAGTTGTCATTCCTTCCTTTGGTGAAAGAATTTACCTAGAGCTTTATTTCCTTTGCATGAAGAGGATCACCTAATAAGATTATTTTGACCCACTTGGGATAGTATTAGTCCATGTTGCAAAGGCTAGGATCTCCTCATTGTAGCATCTCATGTGTTTCCCCTTGATCAACCTCAAAAAGGTGCTCAAAGCTCCGCTACTCCTATTGGACTATTCTACTACCTTAGAAACTTTCACATCCTTGCGATATTGCTCCATCATGGCAGCCTCTAGAAATATTAAATTTAGATCTTTCATAACTATAAACGTATAATAGGAAAACAAAAATTGATTGATCTTATTCAAATACCAATAAAGATAGGCGGCCATATACACATATATGATTGCAAAGTGGTGAACAGTTGTAGTAACAACCAATAACCAACTTGATAACTAACAATGTAACACAATTATGCCAACATCCCCACCCCCCTTATTACATTGTTCCTAGAACTTGTCCTAGTGACCCTCCTTAAGGCTTAGACGATAAAACATGTTGATTACATAATATGAATACAAATTTTTGGAAGATCTTCTCTTGAAGAAGAAAATCCTAAACCAAGCAGGGCTACATCAAGTTGTCTCTTAACCCTCTGAAAGGTGTAGCTTCTAGCTATGTTCTTAAGCTCTTAGTCTTCAACTCTCGAATCACAATGACTTGATTTAATCAACAATGATCCCTAAGAGATACAACTAATTTTTATTATTGTTTAATGACTGTGAAAGGGTATAATTCTCGATCATATACTTTAAATCTCACTTGACAACAATCTATATTGAGTTCAACAACAAATCTTAAAGTTGCCTCTAAAATATAACCTTGACAACACATGTATTCTTCAAATCTATTAGCATCAACAAAGAAGACAAAAAGAAAGCATAAACCAAAAATGCCAAAATTGCTTCTTAGCCAGAAAACATCATCTCAAAGCAACTCCTCCATCCTCTGGTCCTACCAACCTCTGAAATGACCCTGTCACAATTTATACACTTGATGTCTTTGATGAGTCTTTGAAGGTCTTGTAAGATGTACTAGAGACCGACCCAAATGTCGAAGCATATCTGTTTGAAGATACATTGGCTACATTGATAAACCCATCTACAAGATACTTAACAATTGCTTTAATGTTTTGAACTGCACTTTCCCGAGCATTGGTAATAAGAAGATAGATTACTTGATTAATGAAACTTGCAAACCTACTTTGAATTGCATCTTTTCTCATAAAGCAACTTATCTCCAATTTATCACGAATAGGGGATGCATGCAAATAACTATGCGACAATTTATAATTCCTCATATACTACTTTCTCACAATGACTTCATCTATAAATTTATTAACATGAAGTATTCCACACCAATCGATGTCCTCATTGAATACAACAATGTGGACCCAAACAAGCCATCATGTGGGCCAACCCATCCAACTCCTAAGCATGGTCACTAGTAAATATAATCTTGTCATCAATTTCAATGCATAGAAGGAATAAAACCTATGGAAAAGATAATATCTTTCATAGTCACTATCTTGTGAGGGAGGACAACATTAAATATTTTAGTTGTGTATGTTTATCACAAAGTGAAGTTAAGCAGCCATACCATATCTCCCTTTAAATGCTTATAACTTTAAAACATCAAGAATCTGAGGTAGATTTACCCGTAGTGATTTTATCCGTAATGCTCTTCAATGGGCTTGGACCTCTATCTAACCAAAAACGAAAAAAAAAACTCTAGCTTCGCCCTAGCTTCCTCTCCGCAGCACAAAATGGATGCACCTTTGTATCTTTTCCTCCACACGACTATATAAATCACTGATCACGAAAAGAGAAATGTTCAATGGGGAACAAGACCTGTGTCTTTATTATGGATGAAGCCGTTTGCAGAAAGATTTCAAGCTTTGTGATGATGGTTGAAGAATATCTGTGCTACCCTCCTTTGTGCCAATGCTCGCATATCTTTATGCACTCGCAAAATGTACAAAATGATCTGCCAATTATGCACTACACTTCCTTCTCCTTGCTTCAAGAAATATGACTATTATCATAGTATTGAGTCGACACTCTAGACCTGTAGAAATTGATAGATCGCTGCCATGTATTACATTGTCTGATCAGAGAAGGGGAGAATGAAATCACTAGTGGGGATGTGCTTAAACTATGGCGGTGGTGCCTCCGTTTTAGAAATGCACACTGAATACATAAAATTGCGCTCACTGCAGTTAGTCCAATACGATGCTACACATGGATAAATAATGTTACTGGTATTTCTGTGCAAATCACTTCCTCTTCACATTCCTCTTCTTATCTTCTTCTCTACGCAAAGAAAGTTCCTTTTGTAGTCATGGCAAGGAAGAAATTTGTCATCTATTGCTGACAACGAGTAGCCTCAAGAATGCATTGATCTTGCAAAGCCCTTCAAAATATGTCTCGCCATACTTTCTTCATACGCTGGCTTCTTCATGTCATCCTTTTTTCTTTCTAGCACTTACTATAACAGGTGTGGATAATACAAACTAAACTTATACTTCTAGGTTTAAAAGTGTTAAACACTCAAAGTTGACTGACATTCTTTAGGCTTAATATGTTGTTTAATGTGTGTGGTCACACTAAGAATACACTTCTAGGCTTAAAAGTGTTAAACACTCAGAATTGACTAACATCATCTAGACTTAATATGTTGCTTAGTGTGTGTGGTTTAAGAGTGACCGATCATTATACCACTCTGATACCATATGTAAACATAAAACAGCAAAACAGAAGTTGATTGATCTTATTCAAATACCAATCGGCACAGGTGGGCATGTACACATATATGATTCCAAAGTGGTAAACAGTTGTAGCAACAACCGATAACCAACTCGATAACTAACAATGTAACGCAGTTACGCCAACAATAACCACATCTCTTTATTCTATGTCTAGGGTCTATCTTAATTAAGTTAGTATATATTCATGTTTGAAATCAGCTCCTAATATCTCATATTGCAATCCCTTTCATAATTGATTCTAAATTTTCACGAAGATCCTTAAAATTACCTTCCATTACCTTGGATTATATAAACAATTGTAGAAGTGACCTTGCAAATCCACTCTCTAAATTTTTTTAAAATTCAAATCAAATTTTATCTTTGTTAGCCTTTAGGTTACTTATTATTAGCTAATGTAGGACAACTTTATGTTTATTCATACACTTTGTTATTTTTATTAAGATCTCTCATTCACTCAATTAAAAGTAATGTTGAAGATCATTAATATATATTAGGACATTTTTATTTAGCACATATCATGTCTTATATATTGGATAATGGAAATAATCTAGAAACATTTACATTAGAGAACATCATTTTATAAATAACGAATGTTTACCTATTGTCCATGTTCTTGTTACTTATAGATGAAATATAGTCTAAATTTTTTTTTATAAACATCAATAGGCCTTATGTACATTACGATAGAAAAAGTTGCCAATCTAGTGTATATTCCTCCTAGATTAAGATATTCAAATTTAAAATTATTCTTGCATAGAATTTTGGAACCACATACACAAAGTTCAATTTTTCATTCAAGTTATCATATATGGACAATAATTGGTTTATAAAGTCTAATATTTTTGTTCAAATCAACCTTAAAATTCTAAAGCTTTAGCAAATCATCTACTACAATTATCATAACTTTCCCACATCATTGAATTTTAATCTAGGTACTGTATTTAATTTGTTTCAATATCTATATTTGATTAAATATTGATTTTAGCTAAAAATACCAACTCTATCACCTAAATTAATTAATGCATAATTTAAAGAATTGATTTAATTAACCTAAGTAGTTTAAATAAAAAGAATTATTAGTACTTTTCTTCATGTGTTCCTAAAAGACTATATAATATCACCTGAAAAAATAATTTAAAATTATATAATTAAACTACATTTTTTATAATAACATGGTACAATATCTATTTAAGTATCTTAAGACGAAAATATTATATTTATCATTATTTCTATATTTAAATATTATTATTTAATTAAACTACATATTATTTTTAAATAATTAAACTAATAAATCATTGATTAGAAAAATCTACAATATTTTATTTTCTATTTCATAAAACTTAATTAAAAAACACCAAATTTTAATCTCAATCAAAGTGAATTCTTTTGAAGTAAAAAAAGACATGAATATAAAAGACACTTCTTAAATAACAAATAGTTTTAAAAGTTTTTAAAATTTTAAATAATAAATGAAAATATTAAAAAAATTATCATATAAAATAATATTAAAAATATTAAAATTAAAATGACACCTAATAAACCGTGGAAAGGAAAATTAAATCCTTACAAATATGGATGCAAACAACAATGAGAATTGGAAATGTGAAAATGAAAACAACAAATGATGTTATGGGAACAAAAAGATATTAGGTTAAGTGGGCTCCACATGACATGACCACTTAAGTGGCCAATTCTTAGTTTGTGTTTTTTAATGCTCACATGTTATCAAGTGTCCCTCTCAATTCTCTTACGAGCCACTAGACTAGAAACCATGGTTAGATGTTCAACACATACGACATCTACTTAGCTTTAATCATTCCATTATTTTGAATGGGAATTGCACATGTAGACTAAAATTAGTGTGATTAAAACATGATACTTAGGTAGGCTCTCTCTTCAATGGAATTTTAGGACACATTTCATCCAACTTATGACACTTGTATACTTTTAATTTGTTTATAAACATATCACCTATTTTATCCTTAACACTATGACCCATTAAATTATCCATATGACCACAACAATGTCTTATCACTATTAGGTCCTCTAAATAATGTAGAAATTAGATGAGCTTGTCCACGAGTGATAGTTAAGATCGTATTGTCATTCTTCTATGATTATTAAACATTCAAAAGAATGTACATATCAAATAAAAGAGAAATGTACAATAATATATAAAAACAATAAATCGAATATATATAATACAAAAGACCTTACTTCGTTTTCAATATAACAAAAAAATCAATACAATTTTCAAACTAAACTCTCAATCAAATAAAAATGAAAGCTTATATTTTACTTCACTATTTGATAGCTGACTTTTCTTATTGTAAAACTTCGTAATTTATCTTTAAAAAAATCAAGTTAGCTCAACTCTTGTGACCATTTTAGAGACTGTTAAAAGTATTCAATACACGAGTTGGATTAGACTCAGATTTTGTTGGAGAAAGAGGAAGACTGGATTTTAACAAGATATATACGTGCGTGACAAGCAACTAAAAGCAGGCAATTTCTGCGAAGAAGGAATTGGTTGATATGCGACTTCAACACCTCTCGTTTTGACCACGTGAAATTTGAATTTTTTGGGGTTGCCTGTACTCTCTAAATTTGAAACGTGAATACATTAAGAGTCACATACCTCTTTCTCTCTTCTGCACGATCATTTTCAGAAACATGAGGCGTTAGACTGCTAAGACTGGATTTTAGGTGATCAACTCTTGACTGCTCGAAACTAAAAGCACGCAATTTCTGCGAAGATGTAATTGAATGATCTGTGACTTCAACACCTCTCATTTTGACCACGTGAAATTTCATCATACTCTTGTTTGGCCTCCTGCACTCCCACAGAATACTTTGTTTCCCTTTATATACGCTGCTGCCCATTTGCTTTAAGCCATAGTCTGGATTATCATCTCTTTCTCTCTTGCGCACATTCATTTTCAGAAACATTTAGCAGTTATACTTGTGAGAGACAAACATCAATTCTTTCTCTCTTGTGCATATTCATTCTCAGGAACATTTAGAGGCTATACTTGTGAGAGGAAAGCACTACATCTTTGAGCGATCACGCAGTATTGCAATGGAGAGCAGTTCAAGTTGTTGGATGACGAAGATGAGTTCGATTCTGCTGATTCTGGAGAGAAAATCCGTGCATTATAAACATTCAGCTCAACTCAGTATTGTGAAAAAGGAGGTGAATATAAAGTTTGCCCAGGGCTTATTCGAGTCGAAGCAAATGATGGGCTCTGTTAAGAAGAGTACAACCTTGTTGAAGAATAAGCTGCCAGGTGGCCCGAGCCCTGGATCAGGCAACGCACTTATCAACAATGATGGTATCAAAAGTGGGTGGAGAGCAGAAAGCATAATGAAGAATAAACTTCCATCTGGCGGTAGCCCTGGAACAGGCAACTCATATATCAACGATGGTGGCATTAAGATTGGCGTTAAGAATACAACGTTGTTGAAGAATAAACTTCCATCTGGCGGTAGCCCTGGATCAGGCAACGCATATATCAACGATGGTGGTGCTTAGAGTGATTGGAGAGCAGAAAACACATTGAAGAATAAACTTTCTTCTGGTTCAAGCCCTGGAACAGGTCACTGATTAACTATATATTGGCCATGTAATAGCTGCTGAACATTATTCTCAATTAATTCTTTATGAATTCTTTTTAGTTTTGATCGAAACTATTCTACTATGTGAGATTAGTTGGATTAATATGTGGATTTAGCTATTCACCTCTCATGCGCATTCTGGCATGTGATTTGAGGCTGATTAAATTGTCTTGTGTTGTGTTCATCATGGATTAACTATTGACTGAGGTACTTGTGAACATTGGCACACGTAATTGCAAAATTTATCGTTTTTCGTCATTCAGACCCTCATTATTTTCAAGTCCTTTTTGCCTTCTAAGCTATTTTTGAAAGTTATAATATTCTGTGATGGCACTATTTCTTTTTGAAGAGTTATTATTGAAAGTGGTTTTTTTGTTTTACTTTTGAGAGAGGGAATTATAAGCAATAGAGTAATTTTATAATCACTTATCTGAGTGAGCTTCAACTATTTTTGTATTTGTATAATGATGTTCCTATTCCTGGTACACTTAAGGAGAATCTTATCTTGGAATTTCATAGAGATAAAGTCATTAGAGTTATTTATATGAGTATTGATGAAGACATTTTGGAGTCACTTGTTGATTCTATGTGTTCTCATGCTCTTTGGTCTGAAATTCAGGAGGTATATGGTGATCATGATACTCTACCATCTCTTGATGCTCCTCTTTCTAATTCTGATCTGTCTCTTCATTATTCATAGCAGATAACCCATGTTTGTGATCCTTTGGAGGTTTTAGAAATTTCACATGAAGTTGCAGATGGTTAAAAGGTTCCCAATTCTTCGTCAGAGATAGTTGATCAACCTTCACTTGTATTGGCTCCTCATCTAGAGTCATTTGAGACTTCAATCATTCCTAATCAATAGGACCATCATTTTCTTTCAGATTCGGAGGACATATTTAATATTTCATATTTGTGGTTGCGCAATGGATTCCCATCCGATATCTCATAACTTGAAAGTTAGTCTTCTACTTTTTTGGAAGATACGTTTGAGGGATTCTCTCTCCTCATTAATTACAGTCATTACAATCCTATTACTACATCATCTATGTCTTTTGATCTTTCTCCATATCAATTTCTACATAGTTCCAATTTGTCACCTTCTTGTATGTTTAATTGGACTATGGAATCATCATTTGTCATGGACAAGGAGACACATGAGAAGATTTCAAAGGGAACATCATCATCCTACATTTGGATTCCACTTCCTAATTCCTATCCAAAATGGAAAGCCTTCCTACATTTGTAGTTGGTTTTTCTTCTTCCTAAGCCGATAAATATTGTTTGTAGGCATTAGACTATGTTTTGTCTTCAATCACTTACCATTCTTGCAACACATTATTCATTATAGGTGGGCAATGTTATCTTGGCGACATTATTCATTATGGGACATTATTGTGTCACTCATCTTGTAATATGAGTGCATATAAGCTCACATGGATTAAGATTTTTGCCTCTCATGCACATTGCAACTTGTCATTAGAGGTCAATTGAATTGTCTTGTGCTTTGTTCATTATGAATTAACTATTGACTAAGGTACTTGTGCTCATTGGCACATGTAATTTCAAAATTTAACATTCATCGTCATTGAGACCCCCATTATTTTTGTTACAATCAAGTTCTTTTTGCCTTATAGGCTATTTTTGAAGGTTATATTATTTTGTCATGGCACTATTTCTTCTTTTTTTAAGAGTCAATATTGAACATGGTTTTTCCTTTTACTTTTGAGAGGGACAATTATAGGCAATGGAGAAAAATAATAATCATTCATGTCTTAGTGATCTTGAGTTATTGTCATATTTGTATAATGGCATTCCTATTGCTGGCACACATAGGGAGAATATTATTTGGAAAGGTCATAGCGATAAGATCTTTAGAGTTATTTGTATGAGTATTGATGAAGACATTTTGGAGTCACTTATTGATTCTATGTGTCCTCATGCTCTTTGGATTAAAATTCAGGGGGTATATGGTGATCATGATACTCTGCCATCTCTTGATGCTCCTCTTTCTAATTCAAATGTGTCTCTTCATTATTGACAGAAGATAACTCATGTTTGTGATCCTTTAGATTTTTTATAAATTTCTAATGAGGTTGCAGATGCTTTAGATGTTCCTAATTCTTTGTCAGAGATAGTTGATCAACATTCACTTGTATTGGCTCCTAATCTAGAATTATTTGAGACTTCGATCATTCTTGATCAATAGGATGATCATTGTCTTTCAAATTATGAGGACATATTCAATATTTAAGATTTGTGGTTGCATGATGGATTCCTATCTGGTATCTCAGATTTGGTTTTTCAGTTTTCTAGTTTTTAGAAGATACATTTAAGGGATTCTCTATCCACATTGATTACAGTCATTACATTCCTATTACTGTATCATCTATCACTTCGGATCTTGCTCCATATCAATTTCTACATAGTTCCAATTTGTCACCTTCTTATTTATTTGAAAAGAGTATGGCATCATCATTTGTTATGGAAAAGGAGACACATGAGCAAATTTCAAAAGCAATATTATCATCCTACATTTCAAGGATTCCACTTCCTAATTCTTATCTAGAATGGAAAGCCTTCCTACATTTGTAGTTGGTTTTTTTCTTCTTAAGGGGAGAAATGTTGTTTGTATGCATCGGGCTATGTTTTGTCTTCAAGCACTTACCATTCTTGAAGGCCATCTTTCATTATGGTGGGGGGGGGGGGGGGGGCAATGTTGTTTTGGCTACATTATTCATTACGTGAAATCACTACTCACTCATCTTGTATTGTGAGCATATACTCACTTGGATTAAACTTTTTACCTCTCATGTGCATTGTGGCTTGTGATTTGAGAATGATTGAATTGCCTTGTGTTGTGTTTATCATGGATTAACTATTGACTGGGGTAATTGTGTTCATCGACACATGCACTTGCAAAATCTACCATTTATCGTCATTCAAACCCCCATTATTTTTGTTGAAATCAAGTTCTTTTTTCCTTATAAGCTATTTTTGAAAGTTATATCATTTTGTGATGGCACATTATTTGTTCTTTTTTGAAGTCATTATTGAAAATGTTTTTTTCTTTTATTATTGACAGGGGGAATCATAGGCAATGGAGAAATTTTATAATCACTCATCATAGTGAGCTTCATTTTTTGTCGTATTTGTATAATGGCATTCCTATTCTTGGCACACCTAGGGACAATCTTATATAGTAGGGATAAAATCTTTAGATTTATTTGAATGAGTATTGATGAAGACATTTTAGAGTCACTTGTTGGTTCTATGTATCATCATGCTCTTTAGGTTAAATTTCAAGAGGTATATGGTGATCATGATACTCTGCCATCTCTCGATGGTCATCGTTCTAGTTTTGATGAGTATCTTCATTATTAATAGCAGATAATCCATGTTTGTAGTCCTTTGGCATTTAAAAAAAATTCATATAAGGGTGCAAATGCTTTAGAGGTTACTAATTCTTCGTCAAAGATAGTTGATTAGCCTTCACTTGTATTGGTTCCTCATCTATAGTCACTTGAGACTTTGTTAGAAATTAGGATCTTAGGATACTAATCATTATAAACAAGATTATAAAGTATATGAAATATCATATGTACATGCAAAATATACACATTACACAAGATATGCATACGGAAAACCCTTTTAGGTAAAAAACCCTATAAATCATCATTTAATTAAAACACTCACAAATATAGTCTATAATAAAATAGACATGAACCTAGGGACACTCCTCCAATACTTCCACATGGCCAATAATACCTCATATGCATAGTGATACAACTCACCATAAAGATCCAAATTCACACACCTCTCAAATGAGAGAGAACCTCCTTAAATATAGGAGGAAGGGTGACTTCACTAATCACACCTTTTTAATAACCCCCACTCATAAATAATTAATAATCTAATAGTTATTAGATTATAATTATTTCAAATGTGATATGCTTATAAAGCATATAATATATAAGGTTTTATAACCTTGTATTAGAAAATTATATTTAAATGTTATAAGGATGTGATCCCTAATAACATTATGTTCTAACACTCCCCCTTAATGTTAATAGGGGTCACATGTCAATTTCCATAGAAGAAAAAATGAAGGACCCTAGTAACGTAGGTCTTCTCTGATAGTGATAAACAAGGACACAAATATATGCCAACATGAAGATCATGCATTCTGGACAACATGAAAGTCATCTTGTCATAATTTATAATCCTAGTGTTTTAAAAATGATGATATGAGGTCTTAAAAAATTATATTTGAGTCATGGTCTCTTCAAATTAGCCTCTCCCCAGGTTCATTACATAGTTCCCTTAAGACTTAATAGAATTCTCTTACAAGTGGAAGATTTACAAGGAGAAGAATTTACAATATGCCCGTAGGACTTAAGCACAAATGTGCCTATAGGACTTACTAATGCCTACCTATAGTAATTAATACAGAAAGGACTTACATATGCCTATCTGCAGGTTTAAAGGACCTACTAATGCCTATATAGGTCTTATTTCATACCTATTAGGACATATGCCTACCCGTAGGATTTAAAAACTAGAATTTATCCACTAGGTGGTGTCATTGACATGCACACTCCCCCTCAATGGCATCACCTAAGGCAAAGAATTATTTGAATTTGGAGCATATAATGCCTAAATCTCTTATGTGTATTAGGTCTTAAATCTAGGATTTAGCCACTAGGTAGTGTCATGTACACTCCTCCTTAGTGACATCACCTTAAAGCCAATCACTGCATAGAGGATTTCAAAGTGATGGCTAAAATTACAATATATAGTGTGTGCCCATGATCTTCAAAGTTTCTTTATTATAGAATTATTTCACTTGAGTGAGGTTCCCATGATCTTCAAGGTGCCTTAATTATAGATGGCTTTCACTTAAGTGAGGTTCCCATGATCTTCAATGTTCATTTTGATCTTTAGAAATGATATTCTCTAGAAAGAGTAAAGTAACTTCAAGTAATATGGTACTTTCATATGTATCCAAATAGAACTCTTCAATAAATCTTCAAGGCCATATTGATTCTTCAAGAGCTACATTAATATTCTGTCCATTTGGTTCAAAGACACATATAAGATAGTCTTCTTATTAAAGTATTTCACCATTCATGTAATAGGGTAAACACACAAAGTTGGGTCCCAATCCCGCCGAAGTCCGCGGGTTGGAAAATGAGCCCACTAGAAACGGGTGCCTGATTTTTACAAATCGGGCACCCGTTTAGTTTCGAGTACTCGAGCCATAAAGAAATGGATGCCTGTTTAGCAACGGGTGCTCGAAGCTAAATAGGCACCCATTTGTTTCAAATCGGGTGCCCGATTTGAAAAAAATGGGCCCCTGATTTGAAAAAAATGGGCACTCGTTTTTTAAATGTATATTTTTTTAAAATCTATTTTCCATCATTTTCACTATTTGGAAAATGGGTAGGCATTTGTGAGGAGCATGGGTACCCATTTTTTTCACCCCAGTTGACCCCCTAGACCATTTTTACCTCCTTCTAGGTATTTAGTTTTATTTTTTATATTCCATTTTATGTATTTTTATTGTTTTTCATAAAAAAAAATGTTAATGTATTGTTATTTTTTAGTTTTTATGTTTTAAAGTTTGAAAATCGTCTTTTATTTTATTTTATTTCATATTTAAAATAGTTTTTAGTTTTCAAATATTGCAAAAAACATGAATAGTAAAAAGCATAGGAAAAAAACAAAAAAAATGAATAGTATTTAAACCATAGGAAAAAAACAAAAAACAAAAACGTAAATGAACAATAAACATTAGACACAAAAAACAGACAATAAACCTTGAACAGAAAAATGAACACTAAACCCTAAATAGAAAAAAGGAACACTAAACCCTAAATAGAAAAAAATGAACACTAAACCCTAAATAGAAAAAAATGAACAAGTCCCAGGAGAAATTTGACTATCTTGGTTGATTACTTGGTCAATACAACATTGGATTAAGATTCAATAGTGGTAGTATACCATGATTCCTAGCTCAAGAAAACATTTAGAGTAACATATATGTTATCAACCACCTTAAGCATTCGTAATGGTCGCTATATTTAGTGTCAGAAATTTTAATGTTTTCATGTCCTAAGAAATTGAGTTGGACACCATGGATTAATGTTCCTTAACTATTATTGAGGTTTGATAAGGATTCTATTAAGGAGAATTATAAGTTTTAAATAAATGGTTTTAATTTCATTAGATTAGTGTTCATTTTGTAGAATGCTAATTTAATGGATTAACTTAATAAAGTGGTGCTATAACATTTGAAGGAGTGTTATTGTTGCTTATGGTATTAAATGGTGCTTAGTGATCAGTGTTTTTCCTAGCAGTGTTATATCAAATGGAACATATATTTAGTTTTTAATTGGAGCGTTTAGAGTTAAATTTAGTTTTTTTTGGTTATAGGAGGGTGTATTTTTCCATTGGATTGGATGATAAGTATAATAAACATAGAGAAAGGAAAGGATCAAAAACCCTGTAATAATTTATTTTATAAAAGGTTTAACCAAATATTTATTTACAAATCAAAATAAACTCTAGGATTCATGAAAGTTGTAGAAGAGACAAGTATGGAGGTAGGTAACATCATAAAAAAAATTATCTAAGAGGGGTTTTTCTTCAACCTAATTGTGTTCATTATTAATGTAGGCTTATGAAAATGGATCTTAAGACTCCTTTTAATTATGGACATGAAAATTGTTAAGGGAGAATCAAGGTAGGATTGTCTAAGAAATGTTTGTTGATTTCTCGAAAGGATTGGACCTAGTGACCTAATTGCCTCAAATGGAAAGCAAGAAATTATAAATAGAAGGTGTACATCAAGAGTTTGAGGTATTGCAATCTTATTGTAGCAATATTAGTAAAGTGTTGGTTGGTTTGGAAAATGCACATGAAAATAGTAGAGTGTGTGTTGGAAGTGAATGTATTATATTATGTGAAAGCATTAATTCAAATAGTAAAATAAGAACCAACAAGAAGGGAGAGTTGAGGGTGGTGTCTATATAGGGTAGATGAGTTATGTATTTTTTTTCTATTTGTATCTTCTAGGAAATTGTCCATATCTTTTCTTTTATAAAGAAACATGTTTTTTATTAGTATGTATTTTACATATTTTGTTTACAACACATAGATATATAGCAATCTTGTGAGTCATGATCCTTAATTTATATGGTAAGATAAAATATCTTATTCTAATATATGACAAATTTTCTTGGATAGGTTTCATTATAAACCCCACTAAATTACTTAAAAGTTTACACGTCTATATAAATTTATTTTCCCAAGTATATATTAAATTAAAAACCTGATTATATATTTATATGTGTATGTATCATTTTACATTTAGAATGAATTGATTCTAAATATTTTATGATAATTGCTTGTATTTCAAATTACCAAATGTTTATTCTAATTGATATAATTGATGTACATAATTAAAATATATTTTGAAAATTATTTAATATGTAAATAAAAGTTGATCTTAAGTAAATAAATTATTTAATATGATATAATAAATTTCCTCTTAAGTATCACCATCGAAGGGTATGCGATCTTCATCTACAAAGGGAATGAAACAATCTACAATAGGATCCTCTAGGAATGGAGAGATAAGTGAGTCTCCATGGATCTCCTAAAGTCTATTCCAAAGTGTGTGGGGGAAATCAATATCCAATGCAATACACATAGAATAATGATCTTGATACTAGATCAAATCACTCCTACATGGTCAATGAAGTTACACCAAGATTATATAATTTCTAGTGTTTCTAGTTTAGGTATAACTCCATACATAAAAGGAAAATGATTACACCACCTAAAACTTATCAAGATACCATTTTACAAAAGAATCATAGTTATCCCTTTCTAATTTTACCACAAAAGGATGAATAGAGAAACCTATGATACCTCCTCAAATAAAAACTTAAAAGATCAATAAAATCAATACATATAAAACATATCAAACAAATTCATCTCATGTAAGACGGTAATTTTCAAGTGCCAAGATGTCCAAGTAAATGACTAGAATTTCAAATCACAAAAAATAAAATATAAAATATGAGGGAATATTCTAAAAATTAATTGTGTGACCTATGAAGATTTATGAACCACCTTTTCAATGCCACATGAAGCATGAAAAAATATGCTCTCTATCAAAAGTTACGAGGCTTTAAATTTACATAGCTTGATTTAAGTTAAGAGGAAAATAAATCACACTAGTGGCAGATTTAATAAAAATAAGAATAAAATATAGATCAATATTGGAATCACATTTTGTGGGTTGCGACTTTGAACAAGAAAATACCAATATAAAATTGAATATAAAAAATACAGTTTTTTTTTGTTTTAACTCCTCCAAGAGTAGAGAACCTACTATTTATTCAGGCCTCAACTTAGTGTAGTACTACTAGTTGCGATCACTAAATCATCCAATGATTCTAGAAAAGAACACAACAAAGTAGTACATGTATTAACAAGTTCATAGATATAACTTATGACTTTTACTTAAATGATTATTTTTATGATTTTGATGGAACTTATCCTAATTCATATTTAGATGTTAAAAAGTATTGTTTGAGTTGCATGGGCATTATGATGTTTTATTTTGTATAATTTTTCTTATACTTTGATTTAAGTGGATAATATTTCTTAAATGATGCTTATTATTATCCACCTATTAATAATATTATAGATCTATGTGAGTTTCCTTTTTTTATATTTAAGTTGCTAAATTATATTTAATTATAAGTTTTTTTGGAAGGTGAAATGTAAATTAAATAGCTTGTAATTGTAAATTTGCATGTTTGTAATTGTATTTGTAAATTTTCAAGTTTGTAAATTCTCATGTTTGTAATTGTAATTGTAAATTGTCATGTTTGTATATATGCAGCTTAATTTCACATGATGGATGAGTTTGAGATAGATGAGCTATTAGGTCTAGTACCACCACCACCACCACCTCCACCTCCACCTCCACCTCCACCCGATCAGTTGAGACAGACAATTAGGACGAATATTGATGCTTTGATTAGAGATATTCATACTATTAGGCGTGAGCCTCATCCACCTTCTCAGTTGTTATGCCTTGTAGATAGTATGCAAGGCATTGTACACTTTGTGTAGGCATTAGATAGCGAGCTAGATAGCTATCGTAGTTGGCATGAGGGATTGCATGCATTTTACGCTGATGGCCTCACATACAAACAAGTTAATGAATTAAAAATAACAAAAATGGATTTTGAAAAATATTTTGTGAACCCTAAGACGGGTGAAGAGATATATTCAAAGAAGCCACGGATCTCTATTCGATGGTGTAGGCACCCGAGCATTGCTATCCACTTTTGGGAGCGGTGGTCCACCACACTCCAATCATGAGGTCCCGATGTATTTTTTGAAGAAATTATGTGCCAAATTTGAATTGGGTAAAAAGCCCAATTACTTTGATATTAGATCATTTCAAGGGGTTGGGAGAGGCATGCCCTAGGATAGGCTAGGAGCAAAATTGAGCGACGAGGTTAGAAACTGTGTGCGCGATGATCCATTGGTTCCTCTTCCATCACCATTTTTTCCAGCACCTGCCCATCATCGAGCAGTGGATTCTGATCAAGGTTCATTGAGCGCCCTATCGGGCAATTTGGTATAGTAGTTGCAGGAGGTGAGGGTTGCCCCCAGCTTAGCACATGTTTGCACAAGCTATGGGGATGTATGTAGGAGTCCACAGAGTGAGGCTACCCCTGGAGGAGATGGTGATTTTGATGATGTTGATGCTACCCATGGTGGTTATGATGATGCCAAGGAGGCTGCACATGCTGATGTCGTCTCTTCATATGTTGATCTCTTGTGGGCAGACGATGATAAACCTACAGAGGTACAAATTTATTTGTATAATTTACAGTGCAATATTAAACTCCTTATATATACACATATGAACCATAACATGAGTCATTTTTTTCTGAATAGAGGATGGATCATACCACATCATTAAGGAACCAACAACATGTTACCTCAATACCTAGAGATGTTGGTGTCCCATTTATGGTATGCACTTTCATCTAGATATATTGTATTGATATGTACATTTAAAATAAACAATAATTTTTTAATGTAATGATTTATATGATATTTTTTTTCAATTTTGTAGGGTACTTCATGTAGCACTGAGGTGGGTAGTTCTTCACGTGACCCGTGGACCACTGAGGCTCAGCCTCATATACCACTAGTATGTTTTTCATCCATTAATTTGAAGTGTTTACATGCTTACTAAATTATGTACAAATTTGATTCATGTTTGTTATTTTTTGCCATTGTAGGCTTCTGGATTGTTTGATGGCACATCACATGTATGCCTTCGACCATCAATTACTTTACCTGCATCACATGTATGCTTTTCTATGATAATCTTGTAGTCTACATATATACTTTATAATTTATGTATATAGACAAGTTTGATTCATGCTTTATATATGTTGTTCAGGTCGATACCACTACCAGTATTGGTATGGCTATGGGATTGAGCCAGATGCAACCATCAATATTATCATTTGAGGTGATGATTAGAAAAATAATTTCTAATTTGTTTATATTGTGTACCTGGCTTTTATAGGGATTATCAAAATTGATGTACAATGTTTTTTTTTGTAGGACTTGACTATGACCACTTTTCTTGTTCATGATAGTGGACCTCCACGTACTAGTGAGGGCATTGTAGAGCACGGTCGTATGGTAATTTATTTTAAATTTTTTAGTATTTAACTACTTTATAAGTGAATTATGCAAGTAACTTCTTCTCATGTTAAATCTTCTTCTCATGTAAAATCTTTTAATAATGTACAAGAGGGTGCAAACACTGATACTGCACAGGAGGGTGGAGTCACTGATACTGCATAGGAGGGTGGAGACACTAATACTACACAAACATAGGATGGTGTATCTCAGGACCACATGCAGCAGGATGATTCATCTCAGCCACCTTCATGTGGACTGAAGAGGATTGTAGATGAGATGCATGCGAGTCCTTAGATTGTATATTTTAGATCATGTCATGTTATTGTATTATGTAATTTTTATGATGACACTTGTTATGTTATCTTGGGACTTGTTATTATGTGATTATATATAGGACTTGTTGTTATGTGATTATATATAGGACTTTTTATTATGTCATTTCCTTTCTATTATGATACCAGGTTGTGTTCGGTGATTTGGCGCACTCTAGTGATTATATATGTGATACATTATTTTTTTATTATGTTATTTGGACTTGTTTTAATGTCATTTCCTTATTATTATATTTTCAAGACTTGTTATTATGTCATCAGGAATTGTTATGTGATTGTATATAACTTTTTATTTACAACTTGTTATGTGATCTATTTATGACTTTATATTTTAACATTGTGATTGATCATCTTATAGTGCAACAATTTATAATTCAATGTGCACAAAATAACATTAAGAATAAGATAGCTAATACAATGTTGTTTATGAAACCAAAATTGTATCAAATGTAGACAAATACAATGTTAAAGGGACAAAGAAAAACAATTATCATGATTAAATATTTAAAAGAGTTCACACAAGTAACACAAACTTACATGCATATAAATTTGATATGAAAATTATAAAAGGATTATTAATTATAAATGAATCTCATAGAGGAATCCAATAGATTGATGGAACTAAGGCTAACCAAATTATTAGGAAGGTTTGAAGAACATTATCCAATGATTTGAAACAAGTAAAGGAAGCCCTGCTATATGGAATAACTACATTGAAATAAGTAAAGGAAGCTACAAACATAGTATCGACTTTCCTCTTAAGTTGACCACACTACTTTACTGGTGTATTGATGGTTTATTAGTGTGGATAGTAGTGGTATGAAAAGCATCAATTTCATTGTACTAAAATAAAAAAGCACTCTATAAATATAGATTTGTCATACAATGATAAATATAGATTTGTCATACAATGATAAATATAGATTTGTCATACAATGATAAATATAGAGTTGTCATATTTAAGACATAATTCTATATTTGAACTTACAATTAATCTATGAAGAGATTATGATAAAATAAATATATCATAAAAAATTAGAATTCAATTATAACACAATTACAATGTGCACAAAACAATATTAAGAAGAAGATAACTAATACAATGTTGTTTATGAAACCAAAATTGTATCAAATGTAAACAAATACAATGTTAAAGGGACAAAGAAAAATAATAATCATGATTAAATATAAAAGAGTTCACACAAGTAACACAAACTTACATGCATATAAAATTGATTCAACCTAATGTACCATCTACATCTTCTCTCTTCTCCAATGTGTCTATGATTGCCTCATGCTCTTCTACTGAAAGTGTCCACAATACCTTATTAGCAGGTCTACCTTTGTATCTTTCTAATTTGATGTTTGTTGCCACCACCAAATGAGAATAGTGTATAATCTTCTTTTCTGATTGGTAGTCTTCATAAGTTGGTAAGCCATTCTATCTTGTTAAGTATTTGCGTAGCCATGTACCAACTACCACAATAGACCCAACTAGATACTGAAAACCATCATCATATACTTGATCACATATCAAATTTTTCTTAGGCTCTACACATCTAGCTAGCCAATACTCAACCTGCTCATCATTATCCTCAGGTGCAACAACAGCATACACATGTCCTAGAAAACAAATTTAAGTACATGTAGAAATAAAACTTGTTAGAATTTATAACTCAAATATGAAATCATAAATTATATGAAAATACATAAAAATATATAATTTAAAGTTATAAACAATAAATTGAATTAAATTACTAGGTTGTATGAGGTCTAAAACACGATCATAATCTTCTGATGCAAATGCATGATTGGGCTCTTCATTTCTTTTAACATCTTCATATTGTGTCTCAGTAGGTGTTAAGGATTTGTGTTTCCATTCTTTGACCCATTCCGTATTATCGCATTCTTCCCATTCACCTGCAACACGAAATTTACAAAATCATGCAAGCTCTCTAGTCCATATAGTCCAAGTGTTAGAATTAGAACTCTTAAATGAATTCCATCTAGCTGACCCATTGATTGTATCACAATCATATCTTGGAAGGATATTCTCCTCTTTAACTAGCCAGAAGAAACATCTAATTATAGAGTTCTGACTTGATCCTGTAGATAAATTTGCACTACACCAATCCACAATTGCACTTGCATTTTTAAATTTAGCCTTTTCCTCAAATTTGAGTTGCTCTCTACAAAGGGATCTCTTAACACATGCACCAGTACCATCATGTTCTCCTTTCCTGTGTCCAGCCTCAAAAAAAATTCACATGTGTTTGATATTAGTTTTCTTATGAATCCTATTGAACCAATAAAACATTCTAGCATTCTTGAATTTCCCTGTGCAATTATCAGACCATATTAGATGTTGTGTCATCTGAATTTCTCTCTCCCTCAAATTCTCAAAAAAGGCCTTGAAGCAAAACTGGATAAACTCAAATGAGTGTAATTTATTATCACTCATATAGAAATGGTACTCTCTCAAAATTTTGCAATCCTCTTCTATACTATCTGGTGGATGTTTATAGGCAATATGGACAAAAATCGATACTTGCACTGAATTGTAGT
The DNA here is from genome assembly GCF_030272615.1 of Cryptomeria japonica. Taxonomy (NCBI): domain Eukaryota; kingdom Viridiplantae; phylum Streptophyta; class Pinopsida; order Cupressales; family Cupressaceae; genus Cryptomeria; species Cryptomeria japonica. The sequence goes on from NC_081413.1 coordinate 497,771,984, forward strand.
ATTGTGATTGGACCTCATCTTGTGGTGCAAGCATGTAGTTCTCTGCAAAGTCAACAACCGAAAGTATACTACCAACAAGAAATGTATCCTTACATATTCGAAACTGACCATCGAGCCATCTAGCATTTTGAGTGTGTTTAACATATTTAGGTACGATGTTACTCTTGAATTCATTCATAAATGCATGAACACTAACTTTTTTAGTGATTAGATCACATTGTTTTCCAACCTTTCCATCCTTCAGTGGATACTCAACAGTTTTAAATCTTTTAACATCAACTAATTGTTGTCCAGAATTATTTAAAATATTTTCATGCAAACATTCATCCAACAATGCAAGATTGCCACATATATCACATACACCAGAAACACATGCATTGAAAATAAAATTTTGTTCATTTAGTGGGTTGCAAAACAAACTTGAAATAAACTCCTTTATAGTTTCAGGTGGTATATTTATACCACATTCTTGGAACATTCCATTACTATGCATGGTAACACGTATATATCCAAATACATTATAATGGTAGCGAAATTGAACATGAGTTTTGCAACAACATGTGACTCTTTCCTTGTTAATTCAAACATACCAAGGTTTACACTTTTCAAAAGACCTTTGACAAATGCTAATAGTCAACACCTTATCATCCAAAAAAAATTTATACAATTCAGTTTGAGTCATGTCCAATAGGTGTTTTGAATGTGGATCATGAATTTTTGACCCAACTCTTAATTTAAGAACATCTTTAACATTAGGTGATACTCTCGTATTATCATGCCAGAATTTTTTGATCAAATTTTTTACTCCACCAATAAGTTTCATATCAGACATTGGTAGTCTACAGCTAAAAGTCCACAATTTTTTTGCCAGATCACTTTCAAAATTAACTCTTCTTTTTACAACTCTTGACAATGTTTTGTGATGAATATTAAGATATCCACTTATGTTACTCATGATTCTTTTATTAGAAGTTGTTTGGCTTACCAAAGTTGTTGTTATTTCCCATCGTGCCGCATTTTTATCTTTAGAATGACTTTTCTTTCCAATTGTATCAAAGGCGCTAGCAACAATCAATACAACTTGTTTTAAAGACTTGTCCTTCTTCTTGGGTTTGACATAAAAGCCTAACTTCTTCATCACTTTTCGCATTCTAGTCATTTTAATTAGTTGTACCATTAATTGACATTGAAACCCAAATTTCTTATTATAAAAAAATGTCTAAACAATCTATTTGGATGTGCCCTAATCTGTCTCCATGAAACCAAGCCAGGAAGGTTGTCTAGTACATTACTTTTAATTTCAAAATTTTCATTCATTTGATTATCATTCAAACATGTTTCATTTTCAATTGGTGTTTCCATGTCTACATACACATTATTGGTTTTAGTTGCAGGTGGATTTTCAATTTCATTTGGAGTTTCAATTTTAGTTTCAAGTTGAGATCTAGTTTCATTTGGGGTTTCAATTTGGATTTTAGTTTTAGTTTCAACTTGAGTTCTAATTTCATTTGGGGTTTGATTTTCAATTAGAATTTCATTTAATAAGTAACCTACTTCTACTAAATCACCAATTTCTTCATGAGAAAAAACTTAGAGCTGTGAAGACATACATGTATCCAATAATGGATTAGAAGATGCACCTGAATTAAATGGTTCTATTGTGTTTCCTTCATCAACATTTATGGTCTCATAAAAAAAATATTCAATAAAAATATAAGAAAAAATATTCTCATCAATATTTGGTGTCTTAGGTATCATTTCCCAAAAGGATTTGCAAAAATTCATTTATTTGCATAAAAAAAAGGTGGTCATACACATGTGTGGTATGGTCTTGAAACAAGCATTTTGAAAAACTGGTTTTTAAACATGCCTACTAAAAAGGGATTTCTAGCATGTGGGTACTAAAATAAATTACATATTTGAAAAGTAGACTCTGAGAACTACATTTTCTATTACTGAATTTTTTTGAGATTCAATATCTAAGTGCATCAAATTTTGACATCAATCGATAGAAAATTTGAAAAACAGAGAAAACACTTCCACTTTTTGCCCAAAATTGGGACTCAACTTCTTGCAGCCACCCAATAGCACTTGAACCATATGTTTTGAAGGCATAACCTCACCATAGAAGAAACAATATATTTAGAAACATAGTAATCAACTTCATTTTTGGTGCAAACAAAGAACATAATATTATTTTTTTGTCATTTGCCAAAGATCATATAATATTCCTCATAAATTTAGGATATAATCCAATTCAAGGAAATCAACATATATTTTCATGAGAATGAGAATGAATAATGAGTTGTCTTGTTTAAAAAATAGACATACTACTACATATAGTAATGATCCATTAAAAAATTAGGCAACAGGTGAGATATCCTTTCTAGGTTTGCTCCCCAAATAGTTTATAAGGGCAATAGTCTGAACCCATTATAAATAGTGGTCACATAAATCTGTCCATTTTAATTAAATGAATTTTTTCATATTTATTTGATTAAAAATCCACTAGCCATCAGTTAAATAAATTAACATTTAATTAATTCATCTTCAAATATTCTCCTATTAATTAAATAAATTATTCAATTTATTTTAATTAATTCATTATACCAAATTCACAAATCAATTAAATGAATAAATCATATTTATTTCATTTAATCCTCTATTCCTCTTTTAAATAAATTTAACCAAACATTTATTTAAATCATTTATCCCCCCACTTGCATTTTCCTACAAATACAACTTGCACACATTTATTGAAATAAATTAATTTACTTTAAATAAAAATCTTATTTTCCTTCACCCACCAAATCCACTTGCATTCCTAAACCCCCTTCTAGATTCTTCTAACTCCTTCCTAATTAGCCTAATCCATCCCCTAATTATTGTCACATTCCTAAGCAACTTGGAGTCACTTCTCAAAGACTTCAAAGTCTTTGAAAAGCATTAAATGCTTTGTGTGTTCAACAATTTAACCTCCAAATTCTTCCAAGACCACTAATGGCTCTTACATGACCATTTATGGCTCTTACATAACCATTTATGGTTATTTCAACTTGCATTCATGTGTCTCCTCAAGCATTTATTGCTTTTACCATGGTTATCCCTTTTGCCTATGCACAAGAGTTTATCCATTGGATAAAAGCTTTATTCTTTGAATAAAGAATTTATTCATTCAACCTAACCTTGACCTTAACTTCCAAGTTAACTCCCAGGTCATGTCAAGCATTTAATGCTTATTTCCTCTCCTCTCAACCTATCTCACATTGACACTTGTCATCCTGGGATTGGGTTGAAAGCCCTCACATGGATCTCAAGCCATTCAATCTTGACCCTTATTGAGATTACTCAATCTCAACCATCCATTGCTCCATTTTTCCTATAAATAGAGCTCACATTCCTCATTTTCAAATCCTCAAGCATTTAGCATTCATAGTCATCATCTTGAAAACTTGCATGCATCTAGCTTATAGTAAAATTTTAGAGAGCATTTAGCATAAATCACTAATATATTGTCACTTTGGTTTAAAATAAATCATTTTAGCATCATAGCATCTAGTATTAGTTTTTTATTCACATTTAGAGAAAATACTTCAATCTCAAACCTCCATAAGCATCCATAGTGCAAAAAGTTGTTGAGAGCTACACTAGTTTGGAACTTGGAGAGGAGAGGAACAAAGGAGAAGGAGCTAAGAGCATGTTAGGAGGCATTTGGAGATGCCTCATCATATTTATTTTCTTAGTTGAATATTCTCTCATGATTTTAGTATCTCTTTTGATATGCCTCTTTAGAATAATCTTTTCTTGCTAACACTAACATTTTTCCTCTTGTGTGTGTTGTCTTCGAACATATATTCTAACCCTCTTTTTGCAGAGCATCATTTGATTAACCCGACGTGAATCCAGTCATCCAAAATAATTTTTTTAAACCAACTAACATGTTTGAATGTTGAACTTGACACATAGGTCGCGCTTTAGCGCTTTTGATTGTGTTGTAGCGCTATTGCAACTTGTTATTCTAGCGCTATTGTTTTTATAATAGCACTATTGTCTCAAGTTTGGTGCTATTGACCTTTATTTAGTGCTTTTGTGCTTGTTTTAGCACTTTTGTGCTTGTTTTAGCACTTTTGTACTTGTTCTGGCACTTTTGCATTTACTGTCATGTTTTTTCTTTCAGTGCTTTTGTCTATGTAATAACGTGTTTTTGGTTAAATAGAGCTTCTGTTTTCACACAGACTAGCACTATTGTAATAGAACATTGTAAGGAAGACCTTGTAACCGAAAAAAATGATTTTTTTTAGGCTTGTGGAAGCCCTCCCTATGCGTGGATTTTACTAACTATTCACTTTTTGTGTAGGTCTAAAAACTAACTTCGTTAAAAAATTAAAAAAAAATTGTTTTTGGTGCTTTAAAATTGAACAAAAAAAACTTTTTTTTCCTTGCCACTTAGGATCATTTGTTTTTGGTGCTTTAAAATCAAACAAAAACAAACTTTGTTTCTTGCAAGTTAGTCTTAATTGTTCATTTGGTGCTTAAAATCAACAAAACAAATTTATTTTTTGCATCAAACTTAAGCAAAAACTCACAATCTACACTTCCATTTTTGGTGCAAATAAAATTCACAATCAACTTGTCTCATTTTTTGCAAAATGGTTTTACTTCATGCATACGTGTTTTTTATTAAGTTGACGAGGATTTTAAAGTTCTAGTTTACTTAAACATATTGCCTTTGAAGTTAAAAAGAACATCATGGTTGTTGGAGCAACATCTCCAATTAGATAGAAAATCATTGCAATGACAAGTTAAAAAGAATAAGTTCTTTTCGTGATTGGCACACTTGTGCAAAAGAGTTGCCTGAGTGGTCCTACTTCTAACACACACTATCCTCTCCCTTGGCTTTCGTGGTCCTAGGTGCATGAGAAAAGTGTTAGTAACACTCAAATTTTTATCTTTTTAAGAGAGGCCTACCAAGAGACACATCACTCTTGGGAGCGACCTCGTGCGGTAAATCCTTCGAGCTGCTATAGAAATTAGGTGAGAGCGAAAGCTGTAGCCTTGGGTATAGTTGTTCCTATAGTGTAACTTGCCGAAATGACAAATGGGCCCCACCACAAGTTACAAGGCTCTTAAGTGAGTCACTGCAGAATGAACTTATGTCCAAAGACATCAAAAATTACTAAACACCTTTAAATAGTAGCCCACCCATTATATTGATTGAGGATATTTGTGATATAATGCAGTGCAAGAGCATAGATGGTTTTGCTCCCAAGATACTCACCATACATATTTCCTTGAGTAGAAACATAGCTTTGTGAAAAGTCACTTGTGGCTTGATGAAAGTGGTGACTCCCCCATCATAGGGATCATCTATTTGTTATGCTTGTGCAAGACTTAGTATATCACATCCTTACCTGCCACGGTGGGATTCATAAGGTATGTACTACCAAAGTCGAAGAAATATCAAGATGTGAGCTGAATTTATCGCAACTAGCCATTTGACCTTAGGGATAAAAATTGTTTGAAGTGTTTTCATTTTAGTCAAGACCAATTGCAAATTGAGCTGACTTCAAGCTTTGGAAAGAAAACACCTAAAACACATTTAAAGGAAAGGGTTATAAAAAGTCCAAGGATTGGGTTGATCTAGACCCATACTCATCTGTGCCTTCAAGGCAACATTCTTGTGTTTGTGTGCTTTCTTTGTTTTCTTGTCAAAGAAACATCATAATAATCCAAAAATCAAAACAAGTATTCATCCAACCAAACATTTTTCAAAACAACCAAAAGATCAAAAACAAAGAGAAAAGGTATCAAACTATATGACCATTCTTCACATCTTGAGAAAGAAGAATCTTCATCAACACATCAACTTGAAAAGAAGACCATTGACCTCAAAGGCTTTGATCAAAAGGAGGAAATTCCTCTATCTAAATAGACAAATCTTTGTCTCTCATAGAGCTTTTCTATGTCACATACGTCTATACCTTCAAGGCAAATCAAATGAATTTGATCCAGTGTCATTGAACCGCAGAGCTTTTATGCAATATAGAGCTTTGAGTTATCACAAAAACCAAGGAGGCAAGATCAATCCCAACTTCTTCCCAGACATTTGTATCACATACAACGTAGCTCGAGAAATGCCACCAACACCCGAAAGGGAAGAGGTAGAATTTGTTCCATTTGTGACACAAAGATTTTATTGAAGTTAAAACATTTCATCCATTTCTCACCTTCACGTCATCACTTCATTTCAACTCTCAAAACATTCAGAGGTTCTTGTCCTAAATTCTCTTTTAAAAATTGCTTGAATCAAACACAAAACATGACCTTTTAGATTGTTTCTACATCTAGGATAAAGCTTATCCTAAGAGACATATCTACATAGGTAAAAATAGTTTATTAGTGAATCCTCTCATTACTAGGTAGTTAAGTTTGTAACACATCTCAGATTTCTCTAAACCTTGTCACATCAAACCTTATCAAAAACAAACAAGCAATTCAAGAAGAAAAATTTTGTAACATCTTCCTTTAAGTGCTAGAGATCCACATGCAACACGACACACCAACCATCAATCTTTCATTTCATCAACAACTCATCATCATTTTCACCCAACTTCAACAAAAACTTATAAAAAAAATGGCTCATACCTGATCACAGTCAAGGCAATGAGAAATAGAAATTGAAGAAGAAGAGGAGGAAAATATCAATGAATTTCAAGAAGCACTTGGAGGGAATGCGAATGAGGAAAACCCAAGTACTCCTACCCCTGCAACAATAGAAAGGGCTCAACACAACCCTCTTTTTAACAGACTTTTTGATAAAATACTCAAGAGCAATGCGGATGCTCACTTTTTAAAGCTTGCTCAAGAAGGAGCCAAACTCCCCTTTGACTTTGATCTTGCACAACTAAGACAAGCATCAGAATGACAAAGTCTCAATGAGGAAGAAAAAGGTAGAGATCGCATCAAGTTATAACATTCCTCAAGGTAACCCACCACCACCTCCTCCTCCAAATGACATAGAGTTGTTGCGGCAACAAGTTGAAAATCTTGCCCAACAACTTCATAGTCACGTAAAGACTAATCAATTTTCACTCAATGACATTTGTCCCTATCCCTTTGATAGGAATCTTTATATGCCACCTTTTCCATGAGGGTTCGAAACACCCAAGTTCTAAAAGTATAGAGGAAAAGGAGATCCTCGTGATCATGTCAGAGAATTCCATTCAGCTTGCCTCGAAGTGGCATAAGAAGATACATACCTAATGCGCCCTTTTCCCCGAAGCTTGGGAGGAACAACCACATCATGGTTTTCCTTACTACTAGGTGGCATTAGGACCTTTGAAGAGCTAGTTCAGAAGTTCTTGACACATTACTCTCATAACATTGAACGTGATATCACCATGGCTGATCTGTGTAACACTAAACAAAAACCAGGTGAACTATTCTCAGTATTCCTGCAACGATGGCGTCAAATTTCTAGCAGACGTTCTCTTCAGTTACCTCAACAAGAACTAGTGGAAATATTTATTTCCAACTTAAACAAAGGAATGGAATTTCACTTGGATGTCAAAGACATAGACTCTTTCAATGACATGATCACCAAAGGCTTAAAATGTGAGCAGGCTCTCATCAAGAAAGGACTTGTCAAAATATATAATGAGCCAAAGGATGGTCCTCGCCCACGCTTCAATAGTGACAAACCAAGCTTCTGGAACAAAAACAAAAATGTTGTCAATGACGGGGTTGTGGATGCAAGAACTATAAAAAGTACACAACCTATAGTTTGATTTGCAGGACAAAATCCCCCACCTCAGACTAACACAGTTGCTCCTCCAAATCAAGGCCACATCACATCTCATGATGAACCCAGACCTCATCAATAAAAACCAAAGTGAACATACACTCCCTTAGGGGAACCCATCAAAATAGTATTATGACAACTGGTTTCTCAAAATATGGTAACCCTACCCAAAACGTCAAATTATGAACCTCAAGTCAAACCTGCATGGTGGAGGGATACTAAACATTGTGATTTCCATCAAGGGAAAGGACACAAGACAAGAAATTGTCACAGATTGAAAGATCTTATTCAGGATCTTATTAACCAAGGTGAAATCGAAATCGAAGGACATGACCCAAAGACAACAAATAATCATCATCTTATGTTTAAAAATCCACTTCCATCACAAGATCAAAGGGGTCCTTCTACTTCAGGGAGAAACACAGATAGCACCAATTATATGCAAGCCATGTATATTATATTGTGAATCACCTATACGATGCTAGTGAACAAATTGCAACTATAACCATAAAAAATCCCAGCTCCACTTGCAATGTTGTTACACATCGCAACAAGATTACCATAAAAGCAACTCCAGAAGGTACCCCATCTATCCCAAAGTAGTATAACCTTGTGGAACAGTTAGACAAAATGCCCGCACTGATATCTATCTTAAAGCTATTGCGCCTATCTCCATCTCATAAAACCATCTTGGATCAAGCTCTCCAAGAGGCATCAGTCCCTACAAACCTAAATACAGATCAATTCCAAGCCATGGTTGGAAATCTAAAGTCATCACCTTGTCTCACTTTTTCTGAAAGTGACAACTCTTCCTTTCAGCAACCTCATAACGCCTCACTACACATTTAAGGATTTATCAACCAGCATAGGATCAAGCGATTCTTGGTCGATAATGGAGCTGACCTGAATATCAGTACACTGCAATTGGTCACAGCTTTGGGATATGCAATAGAATCAGTGGATCCCCGCAAGAAGATCACAATCAAATCCTATGATGATGCAGAGCGTTCATCCAAAGGGGCTATGGTACTACCCATCTGAGTGGGCCCTATGGTGAAGCACATCATTTGTCAAGTTCTCGACCTTCCTCTGCCATACAATCTATTGTTAGGAAGACCTTGGATACACACCATACAAGTTGTTCCATCCACCTACCATCTATGTATCAAGTTCCCACATAATGGTGTAGAGAACACAATCCTCAGTGATGTAAATCCCTTTGGATATTGTCATAATATCATTCATCAACTAGAGATTACCATTCCTAACAATAGAGAAGCCATCTCCTCCACATCATACATAAGTCCAACCTCTCTTGCCAGTTCAAACACCACTATACCCAAGCAAGAAAAGCTTAAAATGAAAATAGCAGAGGAAGGTCCTGGAGAATACAATTTGAGTCAACTCTTTTGTGTGTGACAAATGCCCACTTCTCCTAGAACACATGGAAAACCTCAATGATTACTTCAAACACCACTAATCACGCCAGCATGTACTTTGATGCCTTTCATCCTGGGAAAGAGTCAAGAAGAAGAAACCAGAGATGAGGACTTAGCATAATGGATCTATAAAGATCCCATCACTACAGATATTCCACAAGCTAAGCTTCCCATGGATTAGTATGGCAAAGGCCTTCTCATTATGCAAAGAATGGGTTATGATGGTTAGAGTGCTTTGGGACCTTGCAAATAAGGACAACATGAACCGTTGCTGCTGGAATTACAACCCAAAGACAATACAATCCTTCCTAAGCTCGGATTCAAAGGAAAACCCAACAAACCACTATATCAACCTATGGCAAAGAGGACACCTTTTATTATAAAAGCAGCATCAAACACCATTACAATAGCCCTAATGAGGCTAAAAATCCCAGCACAACCACCTACAATACCCATCATCCCACCAATAAAACCATTGATCCCATCAGCAGCAGCAATAACATCAATAGCACCATTAGAAGCAACAATTGTATTAGAACCCACAAAAGTATCTACAACATCAACAGTTCCAGTAGAAGCAACAGAGTCAACACTACCAATGCTCCCCGTATCAGATTCGTTGATCCCCATCATCCTTCCTACAGCACTACTCATTTCATTTACACAGGTACATCAACTGATCACACCTGTAGTGTTTAACTCAAAGGACATCCCAGTATGGTATAGTAATCAGATACTAGAAAGTGACTCAAAGACCAACTCACATGAATGGGAATTTGATTCCATCTAGCTTAATACTTCAGATGAGGAAGACACATCACTACCTCCACCCCGCAAAGACATCCCTATTTACGGAGAAGCATAGATAAAGACCTCTTGGGTTCTTGAGATAGAAACTTCTTCCACAGACCCTACGTCACATCCTACACCCGATTCTAATAGGGAGAGTACCATCAATGACCTTCACCACAACGTCTTAACCCTCACTGACACATCTAACGAACTTAACCTAATTGATGAAGTAATGCCCATTATCCATCCTGAACTCATCGAATGGAACCAACCTGCTCCCGCGTATCTTGACCATTTCCAAAACAATGAGGTGATCATTGAATTTTTGGAACTATGGGATAACATACCAAGCGGGGATCACAAAGCTGGATTCCTCATTGAACTTAATAGCACAACATACTTTGGGGTGGACGCCAAACCTTTCAGCTACAAAAATATAACAATAACACATGGATCTTCCAGTGAAAACCACACCGTGGCACTGTTTGATTTAACAAAAGTAAAAAGAAAGAGCGTATCTAATGGCAAAAACCTCTCTGAGGCACCGGCCGATGAAAGGTTTGACATTCTCCCTGCTAGTACACAACGGGAATGGTCAATGATTCTCATCGAGGAAACAAAAGAATACAACGTGGGGACTCTTGAGATTCCTCACCACATACATCTGGCATCTCTTCTAACTCCAAAGGAACAACCTAAGTCTGTAGAGTTCTTCCAGAAGCATCAGATCAACTTTGCATGGTCATATGTAGACATGCCTAAGCTTGATCCTAATTTAGTCATGCATCACCTCACCATAGCAGAAGGAGCCAAGCCTATCAAGTAGAAGCTTCACAAGATGCATCCTCCGATTGCAGTACTAGTCAAAGCAGAACTCAAGAAACTCCTAGATGTTGGTTTCATTAGACCAATTGATTATGCAGATTGGATGTCCAATATTGTGCCTATCAGCAAGCCAAATGGGGGCATCCATATTTGTACTGACTTCAAAGATCTGAATAAGGCATGTCCTAAGGATGACTTCCCCCTACCAAACATTGACATCATAGTGGACCTAACAGCAGGACATGCCATGCTTTCACTCATGGATGGCTTTTCAGGATACAATCAAATAAAGATCGCACTAGAGGATAAACATAAGACAACCTTCACATGTCCATGGGGCACATACTACTGGAATGTAATACCTTTCGATCTCAAGAATGCAAGAGCAACCTATCAATGAGCAATGACCACCATCTTCCACGACATGATGAATACTATAATGGAAGATTATGTTGATGACTTACTAGCAAAATCACTCACTAGAGAAGGTCATCTAGACATATTAGATAAAATCTTTGATAGACTGGAACAATATCATGTTTGACTCAACCCAAAGAAATGTGTCTTTGGAGTAACCTCAGGGAAGCTTGTAGGATACATTATTTCAGGTAAAGGCATTGAAGTCGATCTAGCAAAGGTCAAAGCAATCATGGACATGCCACCTCGAAAGAACATCAGTCAGCTAAGGACATTACAAGGATGGCTCCAATCCATCTAAAGATTCATTGCACAACTGGCAGATAAGTGTCACTCCTTTACACATCTGCTACACAAAAACATTTCCTTTCAATGGGATGCCAGATGCCAGCAAGCATTCTAGATGCTTAAAGACTATCTCATGAATACACCATTGTTGATCACACCATATCCAAGCAGACCTCTGTTACTCTATATATCAGCAACAAGTACAAAATTGGGTGTACTATTGGCACAACACAATGCAGAAGGGAAAGAGTGCATTGTTTACTACATCTCTCGCACACTGGTTGGCTATGAACTCAACTACACACCTATTGAGTGAGCTTGCCTAGCAGTAATCTTGGCAGCCACTAAACTGAGGCACTCTCTATTAACACACAAGGTACAGCTCATTGCAAAGATTGATCTACTCAAATACTTACTCAGTAAAGCAGCATTGACAGGCCACTTGGCCAAATGGGTGATGATTCTCAGTGAATTTGACATCGAGTAAGTGGACCGTAAAGCTATCAAAGGTCAAGTTATTGCAGATCAGTTGGCCAAGGCACCACTCATAGGCAATCATCCTCTCATTTCCAATTTTCTAGATGAAGAGATCTTCATGATCACAACAACACAACCATGGAAACTATACTTTGATGGTTCATACACTAGGCATGGCTCGAGGGCAGGCATTCTGTTTATCACACCTCAAGGTGACAACATCCTAAAATCTTATAGACTCACATTTCCATGCACCAACAACATAGAAGAGTATGAGGCCTTGATCACAGGACTCAGGCTAGCCATACAATGGAAGTTACAAGAACTACAAGTATATGGCGACTCCCAACTAATCATTCGACAAGCAACTGATGAATATCAAACTAAAGATGACAAACTCATGTCGTACAAGCAAATGGTGGACAATTTAAAGGCATCATTTACTACTATCACCTTTGAGCAAATACCAAGAGATCATAATCGAGCTGCTAATGCTATGGCTACCATTGCATCTCTCCTAGATATTCCGCAGAATTCAACACACTACGAGTTCTTGGTCGAACAAATTTGGATCCCCGCTTATGATATCCCAGAATCTGAGATGATATGTCACCTTATCAGTTCTGAATTGCCATGGTATGGTGAGTTCTACACTTATCTCCACGATCACACCCTTCCACCTAACCAATCGAATAACCAATGTAAAACCTTCATTCACCAAACCGGTTGATATACCATTATTGTTGAAACCCTATACTGACACAGTCTTGATGGTACTCTCCTTCAATGTCTGGAACAAGATGAGATAACAAAGGCCTTGGAAGAGGTACATGAAGGAATTTGTGGAACTCATGCAAGTGGTCCATCACTAGCTAAGAAACTCCTATGCACTGGATACTATTGGCCATCTATGGAAGAAGACTCCTACTATTTTGTCAGAAAGTGCAAGAAATGACAAGTTCATGGAGATCTGATACATGCACCAGCACAAGAATTGCAACCAATCACAACACCATGGCCTTTTTGTCAATGGGGCCTTGACCTTGTGGGTAAAATTCATCCATCGTCATCCAACGGCCACAAATTCATTATTACCGCCACCGAATACTTTACAAAGTGGATCGATGTTGTTCCACTTACCCAAGTTACCAACAAGAATATCACCTCATTCATCCTCAATTACATCATCTACTGGCATGGTGTACCCATGTCCATCATCAGAGATAATGGTCTTCCTTTCAAGAATCAGGATGTATGTGAACTCTGTGAGAAATTTCACATCCAACACCGCTTTTCCACTCCCTATTACCCACAAGGCAATGGTCAGGCCGAAGCATCAAACACGAACATATTGAGGATCCTAAAGAAGACAATCAATGATGTCGATCATGATTGACAAATTCAATTGAATCCAGTACTATGGGCATATCAAACTAGCATTCGAACCCCTACAGGCACAACTCCCTACTCATTTGTCTATGGTGCAGAAGCTATTTTACCTAAATTGAGGTAGAGATACCATCACTACAGGTTTCCTTACACAATCTCATAGATGATGAAGCATACAGAGTATCACGTCATCGGGACTTAGAGCTACTCGATGAGAAACGACAAGCTGCATACAATCACCTCAAGGCCTATCACCAGCGCATGAGCAGAAGTTATAATCATCGAGTTAGACCTCATACATTTGAGGTAGGTGATCTTGTTCTTCAAGAAAATCCTCGTAACCAACCCAACCGAGAACATCAAGGAAAGTTTGAATCAAATTGGCTAGGTCCATATGTTATCACTACTGTATTTGGGTACGTGACATATCAGTTGGCTACTTTAGAAGGAGAACCACTAGCAGATCCGATCAACAATATGCACCTCAAATGGTTTTATACCTGAACTGCATAGAGCATACCAAAAACATCCAGATAAATGACCTGAAGAAAATACAAAAACATCAAAATAGTAAAAAAAATCATGCATCCAAATGGTGAACGACCACTCTAGTGGCACCTTGGGTAAGTATGATGGTGAAAACCTAGCAAACATGCACCATTCGTAGCAGCTATGGCTCCATTGTCTTTCAGACTTGTTGCAATCACATTCATTTCATTCACTCATGCATCTATCCAAACCATGGCTTGTTATTTATCTACAATCAAGAAAGTACTTCATGCGTCTTGCATCCCGCTTTTTCATAGTAATGTCTAAATTGGGGGCAATGCCCTTAACCTATTTATGGAAGTGGATTCTACATTGTTTTGTGATTCATTAAGTTTGTCATTCAAAACTATCTTGCAAAAATACCAAAAACATTCCAAAATCGTCTCACAAAATCCAAAAACATTGGAAAACAATCAACAAAATCAAAAAACATTCAAAAAAATCACAAAATCCAAAAATATCAGAAAACATCAAAAATCACATAAAAAACATGGCAACACATTGTACATACTCATCCGAGCAGATACCAAACAAACATTGAAAAATACTCGCACGATGATCACTTCTCAAATCGACCAAACAATCAACATCAACACTCAAACTGTCTTCAACAAGGATGCATCCTTCCTTACCAAAACAAAGACAAGATGACATTTTCTTTGACAAGAAAATTTTGTTTAAAGCTATTAAATACTTGGTTGATTTGTGGGTTATATATTCACGTCAGGTTCCTACAACATTGTTTGTGTATCTTCTGTGAATTATTCTGATGAAGTTCTGGGGCATGTCCTAATGGTGTCTACGTGGGAAGTTCACTAAGCTACATGATCTTAGGCAAAATGCAGGCATAGATCACTACGGCTTGCTGACTATAGCGTATACCTCAACCATATGAGCATGAACCATTACCAAGGATCCATATTCTTTATTCTTTTTGTACATCTACTATTTGTTTGCAAGAATAAGTGCTCTTTCTTTGGTTCCTCCTACCTCATCCATTTGGATAAAGGTTTTGTCTCTTATTAAGGCATAAACTTGTCTCAAGATATGATCAGCCCAAGATCAAGGAGGACAATCCCAGACATGCATGAATGGGGATGATCCTTGTCTGTTTTGCAAGAAATACTCTGGTCACAAATCTTCTCACCAATCCCACGGCATGAGAAATGTCTGATCGAGTAGACACCATAGCATACATGAGGCTTCCAACTGCATATTTGTATGGAATTTTATCCATAAACTCCTTATCTTCATGTGTTTTAGGACACAATTGAGAAGACAACTGAAAATGAGATGCTAAAGGTACACAAATAGACTTAGCATCCGCCATAACAAATCTGTCCAAGACTTTTTTAATGTAGTCTTGCTGAGATAGTTTGAGTTCTCTCTTTTTTCTATCCCGAATAATAGTCATTCCTAGTATCTTTTTTGCTGCCCCTAAATCTTTCATGGCAAATTCTTTTGCTAAATGAGTCATAAGTTCACTCACAATCCTCATGCTTGTGCCGGCCACTAGCATATCATCCACATAAAGAAGAAGAATGACAAATTCGCCATTAGGAAGCTTCTTGTAATAGATACAAGGATCAGACTCGCTACAAGTAAACTTGTGATCAATCATGAACTTGTCAAATTTAAGATACCACGATTGGGGGGCTTGCTTAAGCCCATACAAACTATGTTTCAATCTGCAATAAAGGTTTCCCTGCCCCTTTTTAATGAACCCTTCCAGCTGATGCATAAATAGTTCCTCATCAAGATTTCCATGGAGAAATGTTGTCTTCACATCCAACTATTCAAGTTCAAGATCTCAAGCTGCAACTAATCCCAATACTGCTCGGATGGTAGTCATTTTAACTACTGGCAAGAAAATTTCTTTGAAGTCGAGGTGTTGCTGCTGAGCATATCCCTTTACAACTAGTCTTGCTTGAAATATTTTGTGACCTTCGGTTTCATATTTTAGTTTATACACCCATTTATTTCTTAATGTCTTTCTATCAGGCGGATGTGGCACCAAATCCCATGTCTGATTTCTCACTAGTGCATCCATTTCTTTGCACATTGTAGTGTGTCAGTTATCATGGTCTGCATTTTTACAAGCCTCTTTATATATTGCAGGCTCTGTTTGATTAAAGATGAGCAAAGAAGGATCAGCCTCTTCACAAAATAGTAAGTCATAATCAGAAAATTTTGCAGGAGGTCACCTCTGTCTGGTTGATTTTCTCAATTGACTCTCTGTTTCAGTAGTAGAGTTATTCAATTTTTGTGATCCTTGTTCATGCAAGCTAAAATCTCTCCCATTTTTAATTTGCCTGGAATTTTTACTGACCTATGGATTTTTGTCCTTGTTTAATGCAGGCTCGTCACGGGAGAAGGGACTCGCAGCAGTATTTTGCACTGCATGTATTCTACATGTGTGCAGGGAGCTGCGTGACATGAAAGCATTGTCCATGACCTTATCTTGTTGGGAGTGCAGTGAGTGGGTAGCCATGGTGGCATCCTCCATGGTTTGTGCTGGAGGATGACTCCATGGTGGGACTGCAAAGGAGAAGTCTGTAGGGGCCTCGTGGAGTGGTCTACAGGTGGGGAGTGCTTGGGAGTGGACCTACGGAGAAGGAGAGGGAGCTACTGGGGGGTCACGAGGAGTCTGTAGGGAGTACAGATCACACGAGGAGTGGGAGGAAGCTATGGGGAGCTCACACAATGAGTGAGGAGAGGCAGGTGCTTGGGGAGGCTGCCGTGGAGGTGGGTGGACAAAATTTTTATCATGCCATGAGAAATGGGGGGGGTGTGAAGCTAAATGTGTAGGAGGTGGTGGAGAATATCCAACAAAGTGGTTTTGATGTGAGCCAAGGTGCTCACCACATGGATGTTCTTCCAAATGAGTGTTAGTTTGAAGAGGATATGCTATGTTCTGTAGACCCCCAAATTCTAAATAAATGAAGACCAAACATTATCAGCACTTTCTTCATCATTCTCAATCTGAGAATTGTATTCAACTGATGTAGATGTCATAGGAGCTCCCACTGAATGAGAGACCGGAGCCAGAGCATTAGTAGTTGAATTCTAAAATAGAGACATAGGGACATAATTTATCTCTGATTTATTTACATCTTGTAGTGCGGGAAAGGAGGTTTCATGGAAAACTACATCCCTGCTACGAACAATCTTTTTGTGAACTGGATCCCACAATCTGAAACAAAACTGCTCTTCTCCAGACCCCACAAAGATACATTTCAGCGACTTTGGATCCAATTTCGTTCGCTTTTCCTTGGGTATATGCAAGATTACTTCGCATCCAAACACATGAAGATGTGAATATGAAATCCTCTTCCCTTGCCATTCCTCTTCCAGAATACCAAAATCCAATTTAGATGATGGACTTCGGTTGATTAAATATATTGTTGTGTTAGATGCTTCTACCCAAAATTCTTTGCCTAAACCTTCATTAGACAACATACATCGTGCCTTCTCAAGAATTGTTCTATTCATCCTCTCGGTTGCATCATTTTCTTGAGGAGTGAAAGGAACAACCTTGATTCTTCTAATCCCATTATCAGCACAAAAATTATCAAATTCATGTGAGCAAAATTCCCCACCGTTATTGGTTTGTAAGCATTTAATCCTATGCCCAATCTGATTTTCAACTAAAGCCTTGAAAATTTTAAATTTTGAAAACACTTCAGATTTCCTAGAAAGCATATAAATTCATACTTTTCTTGTACAATCATCAAGAAATGTTACAAAATAGTTAGCTTCTCCAATGGAGGTTACCCCGGTTGGTCCAAAAACATTCGAGTATATAAGCTCCAATGGTGTTGTCTTTGTGTCACGCTCACCTTTCAAAAAACTGACTCTCTTTTGTTTGACATAGAGGCAATGTTCACAAAAGGCTAAGTCCACAAGCTTGAGGCCTGGTAGCTGATTTCTTGTATGCATAACATGGAGACCTTTCTTGCTAATGTGTCCAAGTCTTTGATGCCAAAGATGTGCTTTTGCTGTCCTCAATCACCATTGTAGCTCCCACTTCACCATGAGTCTTAAATATGTATAGGCTTCCCACTTTGTTACCATTTGCAATCAGCATGGTACCATGCGTTACTTTCCATGTATCCGAAAGAAAATTAACATTAAGACCTTGACCAAAGAGTTGTCCAATGGATATCAAATTTTGCTTCAATTTTGGGACATGGCGAACATCTTTGAGCAGCCATGTTTTACCACCTTCTAATGGTAGCAATACATCCCCTTTGTCTGTAATTTCACAAGCTTTGTTATCACCTAAGAAAACATTGCCAAAATGACCTTCATGGTAGTTAATGAATGCTTCAAGACAGGAGGTAGCATGATAGGAGGCACCAGAATCAAGCACCCATGAATCCAGAGTAGTGTCGGTTGTTGAAAGGATTAAAATGCTATCATCTTTATCGTAAACTGTATTTTCTTCGTTGTCCCGCACCCTCTCTTGTGCCCTTTTGAAATTTCTGCAATCCTTTTTCACCTAACCGGCTTTGCCACCAAACCAACATTCACCATTTTTGTTTCTAGACTTCGATCTCTTTTCTGATTTCAAACATCTATGGTAATTATTTTTGCCTCTATTATGACTTCTACCTCTATTATCGGTGCTAACCACCATTAAGGCTTCACTGGATGAAGGTTCATCATTCTTTCTTCTCAAATCCTTGCTGAGAAGAGTAGCTGCTACATCATTAAAAACTAACTTATTTTTATTGGATATAGATGTGCTAACTACTGTTACAACACCATCCTAGTTGCTTGGTAAAGAACACAATAATAAAACAGCCTTGCTTTCATCATTTTGTGTTATCCCCACTGAAGTCGCTTGACTAATCAATGTATTGAATTCATTGATATGGTTTGCCATAGCACAAACTTCCTTCATTTTCAGTTTGTACAAGCGCTTCATAATAAAGACTTTATTTGTAGTCAATGCCATTTCATACATGGCTGTGAGTCTATCCCATACTTCTTTTGTTCTTACATCACCCATGACATTGAAGAGAACATTATTGGACAATGAGAGAAAAATTGTCACTCTCGCCTTCTTGTCCAATTTTTCCCAATCTTCATCATCCATCCCAATTGGTTTCTTTGCTTTCCCTTCAAGCACGAGTGAAAGGTCTTGCTTTATTAGCAAAGACTCCATCTGCACTTTCCATAACCCGAAGCTCTGACCAGAGAACTTCTCTATCTTCGATTCTTCCATGATTCTATAAATTCAAACACCAAAATCTAAATAGCGATCTAACCTCGCTCTGATACCAATTGTTAGGATGAAGAAATCGAATTGAAAACAACAGATAAACAAAATTAACAATACACAACACAAACAATTAGACACACAGATTTATCATGGTTTGGAAATTGCCTACATCCACACTTGAAGTAGGGGAATCACTCTATTATTCACCAATTTGGTTTACACATATACAACTGCATTCAGCTATAGAAAGTAACCTTTAGAAATGAATTACAATCCGCTCTTAAAGAGCTTGCAAAGAGAATATGAATAGCCAAGAGTTTTGGCGGCAAACAAGGAAGGAGTCCGTTGGACTTCAACTTCCAACAATATCATCACCCTGCTCAAAGCTACAATTTTGTCATAAGTAGTGTCATCGAGTAGGAAACCATTTGATTTATTATCCTATTGATGTGGTGAATAGACTTCTAGGAAGTTGTGAGAATGGGTCATGACCAATATCTAAGGATTGGGACTTATTCTATAAATGCATTTCATGATTTAAAGATCACCATTACAACTAGTTCAATGTTAATTTATCATTGTGGTTGGCACATAACAATGCACCGGATAGTTACCCTTCCAAAAACTAACACATCATTTAGATTTTGTATAGGGTTTTGATCTATTAAGGAGAGCACATCTCTCAAAAATATCACAAATATATAAAATCAATAAGATTAACTGGTACAATTTAGAAAGCTATTTGATATACGATGAATTTAAAATGGTTGTATTGATGTATTTGTTTGAGATTGTGTAACTCATTTTATGAGAATTTTCTTAATTGATTTAATCTGAAATTCAATCAAGTGAGGATATGTTTACAAGATAAGTAGTTGTGGGATAGATTTTTCTGAAATAGAAAAAAAAATTATCATGGAGATATACATAAGAACATTATTAAATTGTATATATACACTTGAGATATTCTAGTCTTTTTTAAAAGAGTCTTGATTAGCTAATATCACTTAAGTACCTAAGAAGGTAAAAAATGCATTCTAATATTTCAAATGAACATGTACCTTTCATAAGTCTTTAAAAGTATATGGTAAATTAATATAATGGTACATGTAATTCAAAAATTAACTCCATTTTTTTTATATTATACAAGATGCACATAAATTTTTCATATTCAACATTTCCAAAATTGATAGAGGAAGGTAATAAATTAAAAAAAAACATTTGTCTAATATTCTCAAAGCAAAAAATTCTTGGAAAAAAAAATACCAATATTTACCTCTTGAAGCACAATCCCAAATGCTAGCCCTTTTTTTTTTTTGGAAAAAGTGTCCTTATAATCACACTACTCAACTAATGTAATATATGATGAATTTCCCTAAAAAAAAATAGCAATGAACAATTATGCCACTTACTTAGATTTGCGGCATGGATTGTAGGAATTTTCATAAAGAGATTTTTCATCAAGTTCAACGTACTTTTTTAATATATCCTATAAAAAATGATTAGTATAGCCTAACCTGCTCTGATACCATGTTAGAAATTAGGATCTTAGGATAGTAATCATTATAAACAAGATTATAAAGTAAATGAACTATGAAACATACATGCAAAATGTACACATTACACATGATATACATGGGGAAAATCCTTTTGGCTCAAAAACCCCATAAAACATCTTTTAATTAAAACACTTACAAATATAGTCTATAATGAAATAGACGTGAACTTGGGGACACTCCTCCAATACTTCCACATGGCCAATAATACCTCATATGCATAGTGATACAACTCACCATAAAGCTCCAAATTCACACACCTCTGAAATGAGAGAGAACCTCCTTAAATATAGGAGGAAGGGTGACTTCACTAGTCACACCTTTTCAATAAACCCCACTCATAAATAATTAATAATCTAATAGTTATTAGATTATAATTATTTCAAATGAGATATGCTTATAAAGTATATAATATATCAGGTTTTACAACCTTATATTAGAACATTATATATAAATATTATAAGGATGTGATTCCTAATAACATTATGTTCTAACAGACTTCCATTATTCCTAATCAATAAGACAGTCATTGTCTTCCAGATTTAGAGTACATATTTTGTATTTCAGATTTGTGGTTACATGATGGATTCCTATCTGGTATCTCAGGTTTGATTTGTCAGTCTTCTATTTTTTAGAAGATAGATTTGAGGGATTCTATTCCCTAATTTATTATAGTCATTACATTCTTGTTACTGCATCATATGCATCTTTGGATCTTGCTCCAGATCAATTTCTACATAGTTCCAATTTCTCACCTTCTTGTTTGTTTTATTGGAGTATGGCATCATCATTTTTCATGGAAAAGGAGACAGATTAGCATATTTCAAAGGCAATGTCATCATCCTACGTTTGGATTCCACTTCCTAATTCCTGTCAATTCCTGTCTACAATGGAAGCCTTCCTACATTTGTAGTTTTTTTTCTTATTCCTTAGAGGAATAATGTTGTTTGTAGGCATGGGACTATGTTTTCTCTTCAAGCACTTACCATTCTTGTAGGACATTATTCATTATGGGGGGGGGGGGCAATATTGTTGTGGCCACATTATTCATTATGGGACATTTATTCCATAAGAAGTGGTTTTCATTTCAAATACCTCATCTCACTCATCTGGTAGTGTGAGCATATTCTCACGTGGATTGATCTCTTCACCTCTCATGTGCACCATGCCTTAAAAGTTAGCATCAATTAAATTGCCTTGTGATACAACTAATAAGCATATGTAACTGCCAATTTATCATTCATCATCATTCAGACCCCCATTATTTTTATTGTAGTTAGGTATATTTTTCCTTATAAGATATTTTTGGAAGTTATGTCATTTTATCATGGCACTATTTCTACTTTTATTAAAAGTCATTATTGAAAATTGATTTTTCTTGTACTTTTGAGAGGAGGAATCTTAGGGAAAGGAGAAATTTTATAATCACTTAGCTTAGAGAGCTTTAGTCACTCTAATATTTTTATAATGTTGTTTTGGCTACATTATTCATTATGGGGCATTGCTACTCACTCATCTTGTATTGTGAGCATATACTCACTTGGATTGATCTTTTCACCTCTCATGCGCATTTTGGATTGTGATTTGAGACTGATTGAATTGGTTTTTGTTGTCTTCATTATGTAGTAACTATTGATTGAGGTACTTGTGCTCATCGGCACATGTAATTGCAAAATCTATCATTCATCATCACTCAGACCCCCATTATTTTTGCTGAAATCAAGTTCTTTTTCCCTTATAAGCTATTTTTGAAAGTTATATATCATTTTGCAATGGCATGCTATTTGTTCTTTTTTGAAGTCATTATTGAAAAAAAATATTCTTTTACTTTTCAAAGGGGGAATCATAGGCAATGGAGAAATTTAATAATCACTCATCTTAGTGAGTTTCAATTTTTGTTGTATTTGTATAATGACGTTCCTATTCTTGGCACACCTACGGATAATCTTATATACTAGGGATAAAGTGTTTAGAGTTATTTGTATGAGTATTGATGAAGACATTTTGGAGTCACTTGTTGGTTCTATGTATCATCATGCTCTTTGGGCTAAATTTCAAGAGGTATATCTTGATCATGATACTCTAACATCTCTTGATGCTCGTATTTCTAGTTTTGATGTGTATCTTCATTATTCATAGTAGATAACCCATGTTTGTAGTCCTTTCGCATTTTTAGAAATTTCATATAAGGGTGAAAATGCTTTAGATGTTCCTAATTCTTCGTTAGAGATAGCTGATTATCCTTCAGTTGTATTGGCTCCTCATCTATAGTCCTTTGAGACTTCCATTATTCCTAATCAATAGGACCATTATTGTCTTCCAGATTTAGAGGACATATTTTGTATTTCAGATTTGTGGTTGCATGATGGATTCCTATCCAGTATCTCAGGTTTGATTTGTCAGTCTTCTAGTTTTTTGGAAGATACATTTGAGGGATTCTCTCCCCTCATTTATTATAGTCATTGCATTCTTGTTAGTGCATCATATGCATCTTTAGATATTGCTCCATATCAATTTATACATAGTTCCAATTTGTCACCTTCTTGTTTGTTTTATTAGAGTATGGCATCATCATTTTTGATCGACAAGGAGATAGATTAGCATATTTGAAAGGAAACATCATTATCCTACATTTGGATTCCACTTTCTAATTCCTATCTAGAATGGAAGCCTTCCTACATTTTTAGTTGTTTTTTCTTCTTCCTTAGAGGATAAATGTTGTTTGTAGCCATGGGACTATGTTTTTCTTCAAGAACTTACCATCCTTGCAGGATATTATTCATTATGGGGGGGTCAATATTGGTTTGGCTACATTATTCATTAGGGGACATTTCTTCCATAAGAAGTTGTTTTCATTTCAAATACCCTAGGTCGCTCATCTGCTAGTGTGAGCATATGCTCATGTGGATTGATCTCTTCACCTCTCATGTGCACTATGGCTTGTAATTTAGCATCGATTAAATTGCCTTGTGATACATTTTATTTTGATTAACACCTGACTAAGGTACTTCTTCTAATAAGCACATGTAACTTCCAATTTATCATTCATCATCATTTAGAACCCAATTGTTTTTATTGTAATTAGGTATATTTTACCTTGTAAGATATTTTTGGAAGTTATGTCATTTTTTGATGGCACTATTTCTACTTTTATCAAAAGTCATTAATAAAAATGAGTTTTTCTTTTAATTTAGAGAGGAGGAATCATAGGGAAAGAAAAAAATTTATAATCACTTATCTTAGTGAGCTTTAGTCACTATTATATTTGTATAATGTTATTTTGGCTACATTATTCATTATGAGGCATTGCTACTCACTCATCTTGTATTGTGAGCATATACTCACTTGGATTGATGTTTTCACCTCTCATGGGCATTGTGTCTTGTGATTTGAGACTGATTGAATTGCCTTGTGTTATGTTCATCATGGATTGACTATTGACTGAGGTACTTGTGCTCATCAGCACATGTAATTGCAAAATCTATCATTCATCATCATTTAGACCCCCATTATTTTTGCAGAAATTGAGTTCTTTTTTCCTTATAAGCTATTTTTGAAAGTTATATATCATTTTGTGATGGCACCTTGTTTGTTCTTTTTTGAAGTCATTATTGAAAAAAACAATTCTTTTACTTTTGATAGGGGAATCATAGGCAATGGAGAAATTTTATAATCACTCATCTTAGTGAGCTTCATTTTTTGTCATATTTGTATTATGACTTTCCTATTCTTGTCACACCTAGGGACAATCTTATATGGAAAGCTCATAGGGATAAAGTATTTAGAGTTATTTGTATGAGTATTGATGAAGACATTTTGGAGTCACTTGTTGGTTCTATGTATCATCAAGCTCTTTGGGGTAAATTTCAAGAGGCATATGGTGATCATGTTACCATGTCATCTCTCAATGCTCGTCTTTCTAATTTTGACGTGTATCTTCACTATTCGTAGCAGATAACCCATGTTTGTAGTCCTTTGGCATTTTTAGAAATTTCATAAAAGGGTGCAAATGCTTTAAAGGTTCCTAATTCTTCGTTAGAGATAGTTCATCAACTTTCACTTGTGTTGGCTCCTCATCTATAATCATTTGAGACTTCCATTATTCCTAATCAATAGGACCATCATTGTCTTCTATATGTAGAGGACATATTTTGTATTTCAGATTTGTAGTTGCATGATGGATTCCTATCTAGTATCTCAAGTTTGATTTGTTAGTCTTCTAATTTTTTAGATGATACATTTGAGGGATTCTCTCCCCTCATTGATTATAGTCATTACATTCTTTTTGTTGCATCATATGCATCTTTGGATCTTGCTCCATATCAATTTTTACATAGTTCCAATTTGTCACCTTCTTGTTTGTTTTATTGGAGTGTGGCATCATAATTTTTCATGGACAAGGAGATAAATCAACAAATTTGGAAGGCAATATCATCATCCTACATTTGGATTCCACTTCGTAATTCCTATCTAGAATGGAAGCCTTCCTACATTTGTAGTTGTTTTTTCTTCTTCCTCAAAGGAGAAATGTTGTTTGTAGGCATGGGACTATGTTTTTTCTTCAAGCACTTACCATTCTTGTAGGACATTATTCATTATAGGGGGGGCATTATTGTTGTGGCTACATTAATCATTATGGGACATTTATTCCATAAGAAGTGCTTTTAATTTCAAATACCCCAACTCACTCATCTGGTAGTGTGAGCATATGCTCACATGGATTGATCTCTTCACCTCTCATGTGCATTGTGGCTTGTAATTTAGGGTCGATTAAATTTCCTTGTGATACATTAAATTTTGATTGACCACTGACTAAGGTACTTCTTCTAATAAGCACATGTAACTACCAATTTATCATTCATCATCATTCAGACCCCCATTTTGTTTTATTGTAATTAGGTTTCCTTTTCCTTATAAGATATTTTTTGAAGTTATGGCATTTTGTGATGGCGCTATTTCTACTTTTATTAAGAGTCATTATTGAAGATTGGTTTTTCTTTTACTTTTGAGAGGAGGAATCATAGGGAAAGGAGAAATTTTATAATCACTTATCCTAGTGAGCTTCAGTCACTGTTATATTAGTATAATATTATTTTGGCTACATTATTCATTATGGGTCATGGCTACTCACTCATCTTGTATTGTGAGCATATACTCACTTGGATTGATCTTTTCACCTCTCATGTGCATTGTGGCTTGTGATTTGAGACTGATTGAATTGGCTTGTGTTGTTTTCATCATGGATTAACTAATGATTGAGGTACTTGTGCTCATCGACACATGTAATTAAAAAATCTATCATTCATCGTCATTCAGACCCCCATTATTTTTTTTGAAATCGAGTTCTTTTTTCCTTATAAGATATTTTTGAAAGTTATATTATTTTGTGATGGCAGGTTATTTGTTCTTTTTTGAAGTCATTATTGAAAATAAAATTCTCTTTTACTTTTGAGAGGGGGAATCATAGGCAATGGAGAAATTTAATAATCACTCATCTTAGTGAGATTCAGTTTTTTTTCGTATTTGTATAATGAAGTTGCTATTCTTGGCACACCTAGGGACAATCTTATATAGTAGGGATACATTCTTTAGAGTTATTTGTATGAGTATTGATAAAGACATTTTGGAGTCACTTGTTGGTTCTATGTATCATCATCCGTTTTGGGCTAAATTTCAAGAGGTATATGGTGATCATGATACTCTTCCATATCTCGATGCTCATGTTTCTAATTTTGATGTGTATGTTCATTATTCATAGCAGATAACTCATGTTTGTGGTCCTTTGGAATTTTTAGAAATTTCGTATAAGGGTGCAAATGAATTAGAGGTTCCTAATTCCTCATCAAAGATAGTTGATTAACCTTCAATTTTATTGGCTCCTCATATATAGTCATTTGAGACTTCCATTATTCCTAATAAATAGGACCATCATTGTCTCCCAAATTCAGAGGACATATTTTGTATTTCAGATTTGTGGTTGCATGATGGATTCCTGTCCGTTATCTCAGGTTTGATTTGTCACTCTTCTAATTTTTTGGAAGATACATTTGAGGGATTCTCTCCCCTCATTTATTATAGTCATTACATTCATATTCTTGCATCATATGCATCTTTGGATCTTGCTCCATATCAATTTGTACATAGTTTCAATTTGTCACCTTCCTGTTTGTTTTATTGGAGTAATACAGCATCATCATTTTTCATGGACAAGGAGACATATTAGCATATTTGAAAACATCATCATCCTACATTTGGATTCCACCTCGTAATTCCTATCTAGAATGGAAGCCTTCCTACATTTGTAGTTGTTTTTTCTTCTTCCTTAGGGGAGAAATGTTGTTTGTAGGCATGGGACTATGTTTTTTCTTCAAGCACTTACCATTCTTGCAAGACATTATTCATTATGGGGGGAGGAATATTGTTGTGCCACATTATTAATTATTGGATATTTCTTCCATAATAATTGGTTTTCGCTTCAAATACCCCAGCTCACTCATCTAGTAGTGTGAGCATATGCTCACATGGATTGATCTCTTCACCTCTCATGTGCACTATGGCTTGCAATTTAGTGTCAATTAAATTGCCTTGTGATACATTAAATGTTAATTGACCACTAACTAATATACTTATTCCAATAAGCACATGTAACTACCAATTTATCATTCATCATCATTCATACCCCCATTATTTTTATTGTAATTAGGTTTCTTTTGCCTTATAAGATATGTTTGGAAGTTATATAATTTTGTGATGTCACTATTTCTACTTTTATTAAAAGTTATTATTGAAAATAGGTTTTTCTTTTACTTTTGAGAGGAGGAATCATAGGGAAAGGAGAAATTTTATAATCACTTATGTTAGTGAGCTTTAGTCACTGTTATATTTGTATATTGTTGTTTTGGCTACATTATTCATTTTGGGGCATTGCTACTCACTCATCTTGTATTATGAGAATATACTTAGTTTGATTGATCTTTTCACCTCTCATGCGCATTGTGGCTTGTGATTTGAGACTGATTGAATTGCCTCGTGTTGTGTAAATCATGGATTAAATATTGGCTGAGGTACTTGTGCTCATCAACAAATATAATTACAAAATCTATCATTCGTCGTCATTCAGACCACCATTATTTTTGCTTAAATCAAGTTCTTTTTTCCTTATAAGATATTTTCAAAAGTTATATATCATTTTATGATGACACTTTATTTGTTCTTTTTTCAAGTTATTAATGAAAAAAAAATTCTTTTACTTTGGAGAGGGGGAATCATAGGCAATGGAGAAATTTTAAAATCACCCATCTTAGTGATCTTCAGTTTTTGTCATATTTGTATAATGATGTTCCTATTCTTGGCCCACCTAAGGACAATCTTATATATAAATCTCATAGGGATACAGTCTTTAGATTTATTTGTATGCGTATTGATGAAGACATTTTGGAGTCACTTGCTGGTTCTATGTATCATCATGCTCTTTGGGGTAAATTTCAAGAGTTATATGGTGATCATGATACTCTGCCATCTCTTGATTCTCGTCTTTCTAATATTGATGTGTATCTTCATTATTGATAGTAGATAACCCATGTTTGTAGTCCTTTGGAATTTATAGAAATTTTATATAAGGGTGCAAATGCTTTAGAGGTTCATAATTCTTCATCAGAGATAGTTGATCAGCCTTCACTTGTATTGTCTCCTCATCTATAGTCATTTGAGACTTCCATTATTCCTAATCAATAGGACCATCATTGTCTTCTAGATTTAGAGGACATATTTTGCATTTCAGATTTGTGGTTGCATGATGGATTCCTATTCGGTATATCAGGTTTGATTTGTCACTCTTCTAATTTTTTGGAAAATACATTTGAGGGATTCTCTCCCCTCATTGATTATAGTCATTACATTCTTGTTACTGCATCATATGCATCTTTGGATATTGATCCATATCAATTTCTACATAGTTCCAATTTGTCACCTTCTTGTTTGTTTTTTTCTGGTATGGCATCATCATTTTTCATGGACAAGGAGATAGATTAGCATATTTGACAAGCAACATCATCATGATCCTAAATTTGGATTTCACTTCCTAATTTATATCTAGAATGGAAATCCTTCTTATATTTGTAGTTGTTTTTTCTTCTTCCTTAGGGTAGAAATGTTGTTTGTAGGCATGGGACTATGTTTTTTCTTCAAGTACTTACCATTCTTGCAAGACATTATTAATTATAGGGGGGCAATATTGTTGTGGCTACAATATTCATTATGGGAAATTTCTTCCATAAGAAGTGGTTTTCGCTTCAAATACCCCAAACCACTCATCTAGTAGTGTGAGCATATGCTCACGTGGATTGGTCTCTTCTCCTCTCATGTGCAGTATGGCTTGTAATTTAGTGTCGATTAAATTGCCTTGTGATACATTAAATGTTGATTGACCACTAACTAAGGTAGTTATTCTAATAAGAACATGTAACTGCCAGTTTATTGTTCATCATCATTCAGTCTCCTATTTTTTATTGTAATTAGGTTTATTTTTCCTTATAAGATATTTTTGGAAGTTATGTCATTTTGTGATGGCACTATTTCTACTTTTTTTAAGAGTCATTATTGAAAATGGGTTTTTATTTTACTTTTGAGAGGAGGAATCATAGGGAAAGGAGAAATTTTATAATCACTTATCTTAGTGAGCTTTAGTCATTGTTATATTAGTATAATGTTGTTTTGGCTACATTATTCATTATGGGGCATTTCTATGATGGTATGATGAAACAATAAGTATCTAATAGATTACTGAGAGGGGGGGTGAATCGATAAACTAAAAAACTGATACAAACTTCCCAATCTCAAACTAAAATTCACAAAGTAAAATTATCAATAGAATATCACTGTCAAGATCAATACTCATAAGAATACTTAACATCAACAAGTTAAATGTTAAAGCAACTTAATAGTAAACAACTTTAGTCTTGTAAACATCCAAATGCTTAATCATATATCAACACACTCCATCTCTTAATGCTTCCAATTATCATGCCTTATCAGAAGTTAATCAAATGAACAAATAAGATCATAACCACAAAAACATTCACCACATGATACAAATGTTTATACGTGGAAAACCCAAATAGGTAAAAACCACGATGAGATGAGACTCAGAAGATAGCTACCTGAACTCTTCTGAAGTTTTCCCTATTAGGAGCCAAGCCTATTAAGAACTGGTCCTATTAAGAACAGGTCCTATTAGGAATCACCCGGTTAAGGGATTTAAAAAATGCCCTGATAAAAAGAAAATAACCTGTTAGGAGTAACCTCAGTTGAGGATTTGAGAATCCAAGCTAATGGACCACCTTGTTAGAGGATTTAAGAAGTAACTAAGCTTGTTAGAGCTTACCCAGTTAGGTGATTTCAATTCTGCTATAATTGTTAGAAGACAATAGGTTTTTCTTGATTTTTGTAAATAGCACTACATTTTCTTGATCAGATCATTTTAAGCTTCAATCTACCTTTACTCAAACTTTAGATCCATTCTTCGGTTAGGCAACCACACACTCAACTGATTTCAGCCAACACTTTGCCAACACTAAACAAAACAACTTCATCAACCTTAAATACAAATCAATTAGGTCAGTAGCACAATAAAAACCTAATTCTCTCATAGAGATTACAAACAAATCAGTTCAAGTATAACTGTTGGATTTACATAGCAATTTGTACACATTCTTCAAGAAAATTCCAACTGCTCCATGATCATCACTTCATCGGACTTGCAACTCATCACATGCTTTGCATTAGATGCAATCCAATTTTCTCATTCCCTAGACAATCAAACAAATGCACCAAAATAATCTAAACTTATCTTCTTTCAATGATCACACATGTAACTATCATTACCACTCAATAGATAATAAACCAACATAACCATTTCAACAAACTTAATTGGGTAGGGTTTAACAAAAACAACTGGTAGAGTTTACCGGTTACATAACATAGAAAGGGTTTAACCTTATACACTGGTTACCCGTTTAACTCACAAACTTACATACTGGTTTACAACATCTTCCTCAAAGCTCTTCCTACTGGGTACAAGACAATATCAATAACAATAACAATATCAGCAATATCATTAATACCATTACGAGTTCAATTGACATCAATGACAACATAACATATCATTAATGTAATCTTCATGCAAATGCCAAGAATCTCCCCCTTTGGAATTGATGGCAATACAAATATCAACTCCTTTGATTTCTGTTGTGAATGGTCAATAGGAATGTTTGTTTACATTACCAAATATTCACCATGCTTTGTCTATCTTCAAACTATCGCTAGTTTCCCTTTGCCAATCACATAATTCTTCTCCTAATCACATAATTCTTCTCCCCCTTTGACATAATGCCAAATTGATATTAAAACATGAAATTGCAAATTTTCAGTGAGCAACAACAACATAATACAACTTGATGCTCCCCCTATGGAATACATCCACTTCTTCATCAATCCTTCTAAGATTTTGCAAGTGATTCACGAACTGATGCAATCAACATCATGCTGAACTAGATTTCATGAAGAGGGACAACCCTCAACTGACTTCTAAGATACTCAAAAGTGGTCTTAGGTAGAGGTTTGGTAAAGATATCTGCAAGTTGTTCCTTGTTAGAAACATGCTCTAAGATAAAATCTTTACTTTGAAATTTTTCCCTCAAGAAGTGATAATTTAATTCAATGTGCTTGGTTCATGCATGCAAAATAGGATTCTTAGAAATATTTATGGCACTTGTATTATCACATAAAATCCTTATAGGTTCTGAGATCTTTATCTTAAAACCTTCCAAAATGTGCCTCATCCAAATAGTTTGTGTGCAGTTCATATAAGTTGCGACATACTCAGCTTCAGCAGTAGATTGTGAAATAGAACTTTGCTTCTTACTACTCCATGTAACAAGCCTTCCTCCTAGAAAGAATGCTCCACTGATAGTGTTTTTCCGGTCATCAATATTTCCTACCTAATCAACATCTGTGTATACCTTCAAATAAAAGTTTCCTCCATATGGATACTGATGATCTACAAAAATGATGGTTAGGAAATCTGTTTGATGGCAACACAAACAAGAGAGCACCAGAAATAAATGTTAGATGTTAGTGTTAGTAAATCAAAGATTAAGCACTATCCTAAGAAAGAATATCAAGAGAGATATTAAGCATGAAATAGAAAGAATACAAAGACCAAAGAAGTAAACTAAACTCCTCCAAATGTTGCCCAAAACATTCATAGTGGCTCCTCCCTTGTTCCTCTCCTCTCCAAGTTCCAAATGAGTGTAGCTCTCAACAAATTTTTGTACTATGGATGCCTTATGGAGGTTCAAGATTGAAAAATGCTTTAAACTATACTATGCAAGTGTAAAACAAACTAAATATGAGATATTATGAAATTAACTAAGATTGATTTTAGTCCAAAATGACAATATGACTGATTATGCTAAAATGCTCTCTAAAATTAACCATAAACTAGATGCATACAAGCTTTTAGGATTATTTATGTGCTTGAGAATGCTTGACGATTTGAAAATGAGGAATGTGAGCTTTATTTATAGGTAAAATGGAGCAATGGAGGGTGGAGATTGAGTAATCTCAACTAGGGTCAGGATTGAAGGGCTTATGATCCATGTGAGGGCTTTCAACCCAATCCCAGGATGACAAATGTCAACAAGAGATGGGTTGAGAGGAGAGGGAAGAAGCACTAAATGCTTGACATGACTTGAGGGTTAACTTGGGAGGTAAGGTTAATGTTGAGTTGAGTGAATAAATTCATTATGTAAAGAATAATGCCTTTATCCAATGTATAAACTCTTGTGCAAAAGTTAGTGAGGATAACCATGGTCAAACCAATAAATGCTTGAAGAGACCCATGGGTTGAATGAGGGTTGAGTTTAGAGGTAAAGTCTCTAACAATGGGAGAAAGTGGATTTAACCATAAATAGGTATGTAAGAGCCATTAGTGGTTTGGAAGACTTTAGGGGTTAGCTTTTTTAACACATAAAGCATTAAATGCTTTTCAAAGACCTTGAAGGCTTTGAGAAGTGACTCCAAGTTGCTTAGGAATGTGACAATATCTAGGAGAGGGATTAGGTTAATTAAGAATGATTAGAAAGTGGTTAGACGGGTCTAGAAGGGGATTTTGGATTGCAAGTGGATTTGGTGGATGGGGGAAAATAGGATTTAAATAAAAATAAAATTAATTTTTTTCAACTTGTGGTTGCAACTTGCATTTGTAGGAGAATGCAAGTGGGGGGGTTTAATGATTTAAATAAATGTTTTAATTATTTATTTAAAAGAGGAAAGGAGATTGAATTAAATAAAAATGATTTATTCATTTAATTGATTGTGAATCTGGTTTAATGAATTAATTAAAATAAATTGAATAATTTATTTAATTAATAGGAGAATGTTTGAAGATGAATTAATAAAATGTTAATTTAATTAATTGTTGGCTAGTGGGTTTATTAATCAAATAAATAGTAAATATTCATTTTAACTAAATGGACAAATTTATGTGACTACATTTGCCCCTTTTTGAAACGGTGCGGTTTATCGTGTCATTTCAAAGAAAGAAAAATTGGTGTGAGGAAATATGCCCTATAAATGTTAATTTAATGGGTGGTATGCCTCCTCGAGAGATGGGCCAAAATGTTTTAAAAAATTGGGCGATCTCTCAAAAAAGAATGAGAATTGGCAGGGAGGTAGAAGAGAAGAAAATAGAACTAATAGTGAAAGAATGGGAGAAAATGGAGATAAAATGGGGAAATGGGAAGCGTTGGAAGTTCACGGGGACCATGATGATGAGCGGGGTAAAATTACGGTTAGGGCAAAGGGTTTATATGGGGGTGAAGGGGTAAAAAAAAAGGGTCATTTGCATCCATGTCCATAGTGATTTAGAGCTTTGATATTGACTTTGGTGAAGGAGCTAGCAACAGTTAGGATGCCAATACCGATAGCAGATCATCGACTAGAGTGGGTCTGTCGATTCCAGTGGCCAGATGACTATGGACTAGTGGTATGCCAATTTGAATTTTTATTTTTTGTGCATGTTTGATATCTTTTTGCAAGTGTCCAAGTTGAGTCAAGACAATGTTTTAGCGTTGTTGTCACCTTAACTAGCACTTTTGTGCCGCTATAGTGCTATTGCGTAGTGGTTTTAGCACTTTTGTAAGGTTTAGCACATTCACACAGTTTTTTAAGCACGATTGTAGTTTTAGCATGATCGAGCTAGTCTTGTAGTGTGATTGCCCACAAATGGCATTGCTGTGTAGTGATTTTAGCGCGATTGTTTTGGTAGTGCTAATGTGTAGTTGTTTTAGTGTTATTGGTTTTGTAGCACTAATGTGTAGTTGTTTTAGCATGATTGTTAGCAAAATAGCACTTTCGTCTAAAAAATAGATGCCCCAGTGTTAGAAAAAGAATCTTTTGATGCCAATGGTGGATGGATGGATAGGTTAGTTGTTTTGAACCATAGCAGCCCCATTGAGACTAGGTCATTATGAGAAATGTCTGTTGTAGTCTAGGTTTGCCATGATTGCTTATCTGTTGAGAACCGCAGATACTTGATTAAAGTATTTGTTGATAATATAAGTTTAAACTTAAGAAAGTTTGAAACAAAACAATTGATGATGATGTGGATGTGTGATGATGTCTAGGAGGATCTTCCCATCTTACAGATGCGGGAGAGGCATCCAGCTACGCAACAGTTGAGAGATCGGCTGACGGAGGTCGAGATTGATTGTATTGCATCGACAAGCCTATATGATGTGATGTATATACCCATGATTCAGACAAATCATGGCCTGATGACAACATTAGCGAAGCGGTGGCACAACGAGACTTGTACATTCCATCTGGCTATGGGGGAGATGACTGTGACACTAGAGGATGTGTGGCAGATATAACACATCCCTATTCGAGGGGATATGGTAACATATGATCGAGCATGGGGGACAATGGCTGTTCAGCAGATATTTGACGAGGATGTGTTTATTGACGATGACTCAGTAGCGTGGGAGGAGATAGCTGCATTATATGAGCCACTGCCAGCTATATTATCAGGGATTGTTGGGGGCCTGCTATGTAATGCCCTGCTAGGAATCCTAAAGGAAAACAACACAACTAGGAAACTAAAGGGTGAAACATTTTTTTTTTAGTTTAAGTGCACTAATAATAACAATAGAATGTTTAATAACACAGCGGAAGACTAATACATGATTTCCTAACGGTTACCAACGACGATCAATTCACAAATTATAATAACACCATGGTTAATCCAATTGTCCATTTAATTAGATAAATTAAATGTTTAATATTAAAACTACACATACATCTAAATTCCATAATGAAAGAATCAATGTATTCCAATGCATTTATTTATCCATAAACCATTTATACATAAAATCAAAGCAACTGAATTAACATACATTCCACCAATATAATACTACAATATCCATAAATACATGGCTTCCAAAAATACCACGGAATCCAAAAGTTACAATATCAAGGTTACATAAAAGTTTGATACAATAACCACAAGGTCTCAACTGAACAAAGATCACGAACATGAGCTGGTACATGAACCACGAACTAAGAACACCAACAAAGCTTTTCCTCACCTGAAGATACAATCCAAAACATTCGATGGGAAGTGGCACTACCACTCGACCATGTGATCCCGAAATGGAACCACCCCACCGTGCTAGGAGATAGTAGAAAACCCTCAAGCAAGAAAAATAAGACAAGTACGAAAGAACTACATGACTCCGCAAACATCCATGTGACTCGACTCACAAACACTAGTCACTCTAAGGAGAGAGTGTCATCGCATGGCTTAAGGTGGCTACCATGGTAGGCCTCCATCTAAGTCTCAAGAAGACCCTACCAATCCTTTCATGAAGACAAGGTGGTAAGTTTTCCATTGCAGGCCTTCTCACTACATCTTGAGCCTATACAAGCACTCAACCATGTGCGAGGCACATTATCTTAACTAATATTATAAACTACTCACCCCCTAATCAATTATTAGGTTATCACTTTTTAACTGACTTTCGACGGGTTATCCTGCCATCCACTTCGGGCACGGCCCCCGTTCGAAAGCCACTCTCTCTCATAGGACACTAACAAGAAAAGGTCTCTCTACGACAACTTTATGGAAAAACTGACAACCATATCTGATCTTGACAAATCACAGGTGAAGAATACATAATCACTAACCCAGGATTGACCATTTGGAACAAAACACACAATGGCTCACATCAACAAGGTTATACAACAACACCTGACTAAGGAGATATAATAACATATGACATACTAACAACTCAGCTAGAATTGCAACCAAATTAAGCTTGACTGCAAATACCATTTACACAAGATCCTAATATAGGCAATCTTTTCTTTAAACAGCCAAAAGCATAAATAACTTGCAATTAAAGATTTTCCAGAAAATAAGAAAATACAACTATATTAATACAAAGAAATCAATTTTGTCATTTGTCCAATAAGATTAAATCAATTACATAAAAATTAATCTCCTAATGTATTTCCAAGCATAAATATAGAATCTAAAATTATAAGCTTTTTTTAAAATAACCAAACTCTGAAATAATTATATATATATACATATAATATAACATAATTATATATATATATATATATATATATATCATATACCTATAATCATATTACAAAATATATATATAAACATATGAATTAATTTTCACAGTATTAAAATAATATTAAATAACATAATGCCCATAAATAAATAAAAACTATATACAAATATCTATCTATATATATATATATATGTATATATATATATATATATATATATATATGTTTATATATGTATGTATATATATATATATGTATATATGTATGTATATATATATGTATATATATGTATGTATATATATATGTATATGTATGTATGTATATATATATATATATATATATATATATATATATATATATATATATATATATTCACATAAATCTGTCCACTTAATTAAAATGAATATTTAGTATTTATTTGATTATTTAACCATCAATCAATAATTAATTAAATTAATATATTTCATTAATTCATCTTAACCCTCTTCTCCTATTAATTAAATAAATTATTCAATTTATTTGATTTAATTCACTTAACCAAATTCAGACCATTAATTAAATAAATAAATCGTATTTATTTAATTAAATTTTCTCTCACATTCAAATAAATTAATATTTATTTAAATTCCCCCAAAATCCCACCTCTCACATTTAAATAAATTAACATTTATTTAAATCACCTTTATCCTCTACCCACTTGCATTTTCCTACAAATGCAAGTTGCACAACTATTTTAAATAAATCATTTATTTAAATCACCTTTATCCTCCACCCACTTGCATTTTCCTACAAATGCAAGTTGCACAACTATTTTAAATAAATTATTTATTTAAAATCCTATTTATCCTCACCCACTTGAAACTTTTAATGGTTTCCTTAAAGTCTTCAAACTTAATGGCTTCCTTCTAGAGTCTTCTCAAACCTTTAATGGTTTCCCTTAAAGTCTTCAAACTTAATGGCTTTAAAGTCTTCAAACTTGATGGCTTCTTTCTATAGTCTTCTTAAGACTTTAATTACTTCCCTTAAAGTCTTCAAGCCTTTAATGGTTTCCCTCAAAGTCTTCAAGCATTTTAATGCTTTATCTTCCTTTTTCTCATTTAAATAAATTAATATTTATTTGAATATTTGTCCAAATGCAAATTACACCATTTAATTGAAATAAATGATTTTATTTTAATTAAAAATACCAAAATTTCTCCCACTTGCATTTTCCTACAAAATCCACTTGCATGCCTAAACCCCTTCTAGATTCTTCTAAACCCTTCCTAATTAACCTAATCCATCCCCTAAATATTGTCACATTCCTAAGAAAATTGGAGTCACTTCTCAAAGACTCCAAAGTCTTTGAAAAATAATTAATGCTTTGTGTGTTCAACAAATTAACCTCTAAAGTCTTCCAAACCACTTATGGCTCTTACATGACCATTAATGGTTAATTCCACTTGCACCCATGGTTAAGGACTTTGACCCCTAACTTAACCCTCATGTAACCCATGTGTCTCTTCAAAGCATTTATTTCTTTGACTAGGGTAACCATCATGTCCCCTCAAGCATTTAATGCTCCTTATCTCTCCTCTCAAGCCTCCTCATGGTGACACTTGTCAACATGGGATTGGGTTGAAAGTCTCACATGGATTGAATATCTTTCAATCCTAACCCTTGTTAAGATTACGCAATCTTAACCCTTCATTTCCCCATTTCTTCTATAAATAGAACCCTTCTCCTCAAGCAGAAAAAAGGAAGCATTAGAGTATTGTTGTTATACAAGTATTAGCATAGAGCGTTTTCATAGCATCACTATCTACACTTGCATAGCATTTTCTTATCATATTCAACTATCTTGAATCTCCATATGGCATCCATGGCTAGTGCTAAAAGCTGAGAGCTACACTCATTTGGGACTTGGAGAGGAGAGGAACAAGGGAGGAGCAACTATGAGCATCTTGATTAGCTATTTTATTCTATGTTTATATGCTTTCTATTTCATGCTTAATATCTCTCTTGATATGCCTGTTTAGGATAATCTTTTTTTGCTAACACTAACATTTGTTTCTTGTGCTCTTGTGTGTGTTGCCATCAAACAGATTTTCTAATCCTTTTTGCACATAAATCCAAAATTCTATATTTCGGACTGCACGAAATAACTAGGAGGTAGCCAAATCAGTTTAAAAACCCCTGCTCCCTACACGGTAACATGTGCTACCTCTGGTAGCACTGCTACCACACGGTAGCAGGTGCTACTGTAGGTAGCAGATACTACTGTCGGTAGAATACTACCATCGGTAGTACTACTACCATATGGTAGCTATACTATTATCGGTAGTGGCTACCGATTATTTATTTTTTTAATTAATTTTTTTTTTATGAAATACAATAACCTAAAAACAAGTAAATTCTATTTTCATCCAAAATTTATTCCAATCAAATTTATTTATAGGGAGATTAACTAATACATAATTTCTCCAAAATAATATAATAAAATAATTTCCCTTAACTTTTAGTAACACAATAAATTTAATTAATGATTAAATTTATTTCTATAATAACTAAATAATTTCACAGAGAAACACAAATATTAAAAAGGACTGTCATAGCCAAATATTAATACAAGAATCAAACAAGAGGGAATATTTTCTCTAGTAAATCCCATTACTCCCAAATCTTGCAATTTTCGTGCACAATAAAAATCTTTTGGCAAAATTTGCCACATTAACTTTTCCCAATTTTCTCAAAATTTTAATCTAAAAACACCCAGAAAATAACTTCTTTCCATAACTAAAATTTAATTTCAGGAATGGACTTTAGCTAAGAACAAGAAATAATCAGACAGGATTTTAGATTTGACAAACATCTTAACACACACATCATTCAGAAACATAGAAGAAATAGAAATATTTTCTTTAAAACAAATAATCAAAAGAAGCCACCCAAACTAGTATAGCTTTCATGGAAGAAATTTGTAGAAGAGAACCAATCCTTCAACAAGCTTCCAAATAAATTTCTCTTCACCTAAATCCCTGACCTGTTTCTTGTGTCCCCCAAAAATAAAGACCTATTCCCCTTTTTAAACTACAATTCTAGGTTGCATATATTTTTCCCAAAAAACCCTAA
Source organism: Cryptomeria japonica (assembly GCF_030272615.1). Taxonomy (NCBI): domain Eukaryota; kingdom Viridiplantae; phylum Streptophyta; class Pinopsida; order Cupressales; family Cupressaceae; genus Cryptomeria; species Cryptomeria japonica. Next base: position 497,811,497 of record NC_081413.1, read on the forward strand.
TATTTAATTTTAGTAATAAAAACAATTTTATTTTGTTTTCTAATTTTCTAACAAAGGATAAGTTAACATGCAATAATTAAAAATTATTTTTCTTTCTTTTCTTTTCTCATGCAAATTAATTAATTTTCTAAATAAAGAAATTAAAGCAATACTTTAATTCTAATTAATTCTTTTATTCATTCATTTATTTATTTATTCTTTTATTCTTTTATTTATTTAAAATTCTAGGAAACAATAAATGAAATTAATCTAATTTATTTTTCCCTAAAATTTAAATAAAATATATTTCTAATATCATGCATCTTGCAACTTAATTTAATAATTTCTTTTAATTAATTAAATTTATAATCTCAATGCATAAAATACATAATTCAAAAATACCAACTATGAGATAACTCCATAAATTTAATTAATTAATTAAAACCACTAAACGCACAACCCAAACAACCCCAAGCAAAGACTTAGAAAAAGTCAAATGACAATTTATGAAGGCCAAATAAACTAACAGGATGACCAACTGACGTCACTCACAAGAGTGTAACTCAGTAAAATAGGTTCAACTACTACCTCCTCCACTTCCATCAAACAATATAAGGCACACTCAGACTTGTGAAGCCAGGTGGAGATGATACCCCGTACCTACCTGGTACTTGTACCTACAATATCCTGCATCACCGAACCACACATGGACACATACAATATAGAAAACACGACATGCACACTCATGAAGGAGAATCATGACGTTCCCTGTCTCACCGATGTGAGTGAAGGAAAATCATCCCCTTGCATCCAATACACTCATAGAAATGTAACATATAATTGCACATTGCATAGATAAAGTAAAGTGTCAGTACATAGCAATAATCCATAAAATACCATAATTCACAAGTACTGAAATACTGCAAATAAATTATGCATCTAATATCTAGATAAAGTATGAAATAATGTCATATAAGTCTGAATAGCACAGCTTGGTAATGTATCCACTGAAAGTAAACAATAATACATATGAGTCTAATAAGTTCAAATGAGTAGGGGTACTACATTCTCCCCCCCAAAACTAGGCTTACTCCTGGAAGCCTAAAACAAATAAGAATACAGCTCTCTCATCTTCGCTCCATCCTTCCAAGTCACCGAGGTCTCATCATTTGGTTCCCATAGGACTCTTACCTGGTCGATGGTGCGACCCCTGAGGATCAAATACCGACGTTGAAGAATATGCATGGGCTCCATGGAAATCTGCTCATCCTCAAGCTACAAAGAGTTCCAATCAAGAACATGTGTCACATTAGAATGATAAGGTGGAAGAACTAAAACATGAAAGACATCATGGATGTGGGATAGACTTGGTGGCAAGGCAAGATGGTAAGCAACATGTCCTATCCTCTCAAGGATCTCAAAAGGGCCAACAAATCGAGGTGCCAACTTAGAACCCTTTCTATAACAGATCGGACTCTTTCGTGGATGCACTCTCAAGAACACACGATTGCCAAAAAAAAATTGACGATCTACCCTATGAGCATCTGCATACTTCTTCTACCTATCCTGTGCAGCTAGTAAATGCTCACAAATCTTGTGCATACTTCTTCTGACTATCCTGTGCAGCTAGTAAGCAACATGTCCTATCCTCTCAAGGATCTCAAAAGGGCCAACAAATCGAGGTGCCAACTTAGAACCCTTTCCATAACGGATCAGACTCTTTCATGGATGCACTCTCAAGAACACACGGTTGCCAACAAAAAATTGATGATCTACCCTATGGGCATCTGCATACTTCTTCTGCCTATCCTATGTAGCTAGTAAATGCTCACAAATCCGCTCTACCTGCTGCTCCATCTCTCGAAGAATATCTGGTCCTATAAGAACCCTGTCGTCTAGCCGATCCTAACTCAAAGGAGTATGGAAAGGACAACCATACAATGCCTGAAAGGGGGACATACCTATGGAGCTATGATATCCATTGTTATAAGAAAACTCCACTAGATAGATATAATCCTCCTAGTACGACTGCCAGTCCATAACATACATGCAAAGCGTGTCCTCCAAAACCTAATTCACTCGCTCTGTCTAGCCATCTGTCTCTGTGTGATAAGCTGAAGTAAAGTTCAACTGAGTCCCCAAATCATGCTAAAGTGAGGTCCACAATGTTAAGGTAAAGATAAGATCTCTATCAGAGATGATCCGCCTCAGAATCCCATGCAATCTTACTACATCTTCTAAGAAGACTCGTGCCACCACTGCTATCGTATAGGAAGCTTGAATAGGAACAAAATGAGAAACCTTAGTCAATCTATCAACAATGACCATGATAGCATCATGACAATGTGAAGAGACAGGAAAACCAACAATGAAATCCATGGAAACAATATCCCATTTCCAATCCGGTACCAAATTAGGTTGTAAAATCCCTGTCAAGTGCTAGTGCTCTCCCTTCACTCATTGACACTCTAAACACTTCGGCACAAAATCAACAATGTCACATTTCATACTTGCCCAAAGATAAATCTGTCTAAGATCTGCGCGCATCTTCTTGACACCTGGATGTGTCGAATAAGGTGCACAATGGGCCTCTGTCATGATCAAAACATGAAGACCTTCCAAAGGAGGTACATAAATCCATCCAAGGTGACAAAGAAGCCCATATGTGTCAAGGTTATATCCAAAAAATCTACCCTTTAAAGGTCTTCTGGACTCTATCACAGCCCTAACATCTTGATACCAAGTATCTTAAGGAAGAACTCCAAGAATTCTCTCTCAAGTCTACTCCAAGGGACAATGCTGAAACTTCATGCCACCTATGACTCAAAGCATCTAACACTATGTTCTCTTTCCCCTAAATATAACGAACCTCAAAATCATACTCACAGAAGAATTCCATCCACGTCTGTTGTCGAGCATTCAAGTTTGACTGCGTGAATATATACTATAGACTGCGGTGATCGCTATGCAGCTCAGATCGACGCCCTAACAGGAAATGTCGCCATCTAACCAAATCATGAACTACAACTGCCAACTCTAAATCATGAACTGGATAGTTCAACTCATGGTTCTTTATTTTACGAGACTCGTAAGCAACCATGCATCCATCCTGCATAAGCACTGCACCTATACCTTCCAAAAAGGCATCTGTGCATACCATAAAATCTCTAGATGGATCAGGAACTGCCAAAATCAGAGCACTGACAAAGAGTTCCTTCAAGGTTCAAAAAGATGCCTCATACTTTTCTAACCAAACAAACTTCTTCCCTTTCCTCTGAAGAGAAGTAATCAAGTGTCCTATCTGGGAAAAACCTTCAACAAAGCGACTGTAATATCTGGCCAAACCCATTAAACTCCTAACTTCTAAAACATTGGTTGGCACTGGCCAATCAACAATGGATTGGATCCTTAAAGGACCATGGATATACCTTCTCGCAAAACCACATGTCCAAGATAGTTCACCTCAGACTGGAAGAAGTCACACTTTGCCAAATTGGCATAAAGTTGATTCTCCCTCAAGCACTGCAATACCTGATGTAAGTGACCCTCATTCTCTTTTATAGATCTAGAATAAATCATAATGTCATCCAAGAATACAATGACAAAATGATCTAGGTAGGTGTGGAAAACCCCATTCATGAGGCTCATGAAAACTGAAGGCGCGTTTGTCAACCCAAATGGCACCACTGTGAACTCATAGTGACCATAACGAGTACAAAATGTTGTCTTATGAATGCCTGCATCCTGAATGCACAACTAATGGTATCCAGATTTCTGGTCAATCTTAGACAACACCTTTGCTCCCTTAACCTGATAAAAAAGGTCATCTATACGAGGCAATGGATATCGATTCTGGATGGTTACCTTGTTCACTTGTTGGTAATCAATGCATAACCAAAGAAAACCATCCTTCTTCTTAATGAAGATAACAGGCACACCCCAAGGGGAAACACTAGGATGAATGAATCCCTTGGCTAACAATTCTTCTATCTACAACTTCAACTCACTCAACTCTTGAGTAGTCATCTGATATGGAGCTCTCGAAATAGGTTCTGCACCAAGAACCAGATCAATGTGAAAGTCTATGTCTCACTTCGGAGGCATACTGAGAATATCTAATGGAAACACATCAACATACTCTTGAAGAATAGGGTGACCATCAAGAGTGATTTAACGACTCTCTGACTCATCCACATCCTCAAGAGTAACTTGAAAAATCTGACACCCTCTACACATGCACTGCTTAAGTTGCATAGTAGAAATCATACATAGGGATATCGATCTCTGAACTCCAACAATCACCACTTCTCTACCAAGGTCATCTAAACACTTCACTATCTTCTTGCGATAGTCTACATGAGCACTATGAGATGATAGCCAATCCATCCCCAAAACAACTCCATAAGAACCCAAAGGAATGACTTGAAGGTCAACTGAGGTAACTTTAGTTCCTAGGTCCAACTCACAACTGGAAATAAAGGCATCTACAGAAACACAGACACCTATAGCCAACTCTACTTGCCACCTATCCACCTGCTTTGTAGACATGAGTCTACACTGCTCCACAATGGATGAAGAAATGAAAGAATCTAAAGCACCAAAATCAAAAAGTATGGAGATAGGGATTTCATGCAACATACCTGCTGCCTCAATAACTGTATCCTAATGATTAGCTTCGCAGTCATCCACCACTACAAACACTCTATGGGATCTCCCTGCATCTCCCACTATAGGCTCTAATGTTACTGGCCTCTGACTACCTGTATTCTGTAAACATTGAGGCTACTACGCGACTCTGTGTCCAAACTTCCCACAAGAGAAGTAAGCTCCTCTATTACCTGTCAGCCCACTAGACTGCTGGAAACTTCCTTGGCTAGGGGCGTGAGATGCACTCTGTGAGGACTTCCCTGTCGGGCCTTGTTTTCCCCTCTGCCAGTTCCAATTCTTCTTATACTAAGAGTTTCCACCTTGCTGACCCTGGAACTATTTTGGTTTTGATGGCTATTGCTGTTGCTGCTGCTGTCCACCCTTAGCAGGTGCCTGAGGAGTCCTAAATGATGTAGCTGATAGGGACTGATTTCCCTGAGCTCTATTCCCACTGGAAGGTGCACTCCCTATCTCCACACCTGACTGACCACCAAGTGCACAACTAAGGTTCAGCTCAACCAATCTATCTTTCACCATGGCTATCTCAACTGAAGGTGGCTCAAACACCCTCACTCCTTCACTGACACGGTCATTCAAACCTCTCAAGAACTGTTGAACAAGCATAGCCTCATCATTACCAATCTCGACATACTGTTTTAGCTCATAGAACCTGTGCTCATACTAGTCTACTATCATACTGGTGCGGGAGTACCCTTCCAAGATCTTCCTCCTTCTTTGTTTTGTTGCTGATATGCTTCTTTTGAAGCCATTGTATATGAATAAGAGGTATGCGCTCATTTGTTCTTGACTACGTCCTAGTTTTAGGTCCTTAGTGTTTTGTTGTGATTTCTTGTGCAGGAGAGGTTGAGTGTGCCTTGGATGTGTGTTAGGCCTTATTGGCATGATGATGTCTTTAGGATAGCCCAAAATAGGCCTAGGAGTCATGAAAAGCAACAATGGCAAAGTAGCTCAAAAGATGCAAAAGTTGCATGACAACTTTTAAAAGTTGTCAAGCAACTTTTCCACCCAAAAGGTCAAAGACCCTTATTGAGCATGGAGAGCCCTAATTTTGGCACACTGATCAAGGTCTGGGTAGTATAAGATGTTTTAAACCCTAAAATATGAGGGGGTTAATCATTGTTGTATGGCCCAAGTAAGGAAAGTTGGACTATGACTATTTTGTTGGTTACCAGTCAGTTTGAATGAAGTAACCAAGAAAGTTAATGGATTGATTTGCATGCAAAAATGTGTGAAGCACCACTAGTGTGAAGGAGGAGCCTTCACCAATCTAGACAAGGTGGCTAAAACACAAAACATTCACTATGACCCAGACAGACCTTAAAAACCCTCATAAAACCCTTAAAAACCGCAAAATACGCCCTAGGCACTATATGGCCACTTGGAGGCCCAAAACTAGAGAAATCCTTGAGCCCCTGCCAAATGAATGGTATTCCATTTTGGGAGTTTGGGTAGTTTGTTCATCATTTGTGAGAGGGAGCCCTAAAGGACCGGGTAGGAGGCCTAATTGGTCAAAATCCTTGTAGCCCTATTTTGTAGGCAAAAACACCAAATAGTGAAATCGGTAAGGGGTTGGAATCTTGAAACCTCTTGGGGGCACATGTATGGGTGGAAAAACCATGTTAAAGACCTGACCTATCCTTGCTAAGACCTTGAAAGGTGTGGAACAAGCCTAGCCCTTATTAGCCATAGTAAGGGGTTTTCAGTCTCATGAGTAGGTGAGACGTTAGGAGCAACATTGCAACTCATTGGTGGGTGGATTGGGAAAGGTCAGGGGATTCCTCAAGCAAGGGAAGTCATAGAGACCCTAGGGTGTGGAGAGAACACCAGGTGATTCAAGGGAAGGATCCAAGAGCATAGACTAGGCTAGTCTATCCCATACCCCATCCCATCAGATTGGTATCAGAGCAAGTTAAGGACTTGGTGGACAATGTATGTCTCTGTATTCTAGTGAATCAGTAGGGGAAAGTATAATGGTCACTAATGCAGAGCTGGCTAGAGAAGTAGAAGAGCAGAAGGAGAAGAATAGACTCTTTGAGGAAGCTATGAGTGAGATAAGGGATAAATAGCAGGAAGTGGTGGATCAGAGGACACAAGGACCTTGGGGAGAAGACACCAAGGATAAAGGCAAGAAAACTATAGACATAGATGACATTATACCTGAACCAGATCCCTTGTTTAATGAAGAACCATTTGTAAAAGCTATCAAGGCTTTGAACACCAAAGATTTTGAAGGATTGCAACATTTTAGTGGAAGGATGGATATTGACACTGTCATGGAATGGATTGAGGGCATGGAAAACCACTTTGAGTGTGAGGGAGTGACAGAGGCTCAAAAGGTTAAGGTTGCCAAATCAAGATTAAGGGGGGCAGCTTTAACATGGTGGAAGTACCTGCAAGAAGAGAGAGTTAGCATGGGAAAACTACCTATTGCCAATTGGAAGGCCATGGTGAGTAAGATCAAAGAGAACTACTTACCAGAGGATTATGAAGTCCAACTTCATAAGAAGAGATAGGGCTTGAAGCAAAAAGACCTTGATGTGACCTCCTACACTGAAGAATTTCAAAAACTTTGTCTTAGATCTAAAGTCGAAGAAGATGAATCTATTAAGGTGGCTAGGTATCTAAGTGGCCTAAAGTGCAACATTCAAGAGGAGATAAGACTATGGACTCCTACTACTGTTCAAAAATGTCATCAGCTTTTTGTCAAGGTAGAAGAGAGGAACAAAAGGAAAGGAGACTCCAATAATAGGGGTAGAGGTAGAGGTAGAGAACAAATGAATCACCGAGGTGGTTACCAAAGCAAGGCAAATGAGCAGAGGAATCAAGGAGAAGCCAAGTTGACTGAACATAGCAGTGAAACCAATCTTAGAGGGGGCCATTCTAGAGGAAGAGGTGAACAAGGTGGTCCAAGTAGGGGTAGAGGTACTGGCAGAGGTAACTCCTACTTTGCAACTATGAAGTGTTACAACTGTGGACAATTGGGACACCCAGCATATAGATGCCCTGACAAGCCTACCTCATCAAACAGTGGAAAGAGGGTTGCTTATGCACATGAAGACTCTTCAAGTAGTAAGACACCTGAGATGGACTAGATTGAATCAAAAATTGGTGAGAATCTGATGTTCAATAGGATTTTGATCAGACAGCCGGTTAAGGAGGAACCCAAACATAGGAGAGCATTGTGTAGGGTGAGATGAAAATTTCTTGGTATAGTATGCAAGGTGATAGTTGATTCAGGCTCAACTGACAACATCATATCAGATCAGGTAGTTAGGAAGTTGAAACTTATAAGGATACCCCACACTAACCCATACAAGGTGACATGGTTGAATCATGAGTAGAGTGTGCTAGTCAATGAACAGACTTGGGTAGAGTTTTCTATTGGAGGATACAAGGATAAGATCCTTTGTGATGTGTTACCTATGGATTTCTGTCACCTATTGCTAGGTAGACCCTAGCAATTTGACAGGAAGGTGATCTATGATGGAGAGGAGAACTCCATTTCATTCAAGAAGGATAGCAAGACCTTTAAGATTCAGTCTTTGACAGAGAATGAAGAGGGAACTTCAAGAACACTTAGTGTCTTATTGGCTACCAGTAAAGAGTTCTTAAACTTGCTACATGAGGATGAGATAGTGAAGTGTGCCATCTTTGTGAAGCCAAAAGAGGAAGAAGACAAGTTGCAGGCAGAAGTACCCAAGGAGGTGAAGCAAATGTTGCAAGAGTTTAAGGATATAGTGAGTGATGGAGCACCTGCAACACTCCCACCAAGAAGGTCTATAAGTCATCAAATAGACTTTGTTCTTGGAGCATCCCTACCTAAAAAGGTATCATATAAGCTCACACCTAATCAGAATAAGGAGGTAGCAAGGAAAGTGCAGGAGTTATTGGAACAAGGACTGATTAAGAAGACCATCAGCCCATGTGCAATCCCGATAGTGCTAGCATCAAAGAAGGGAGGCAAGTGGAGACTTTGCACTGATTCAAGGGAAATCAATAGGATCACCATAAGGTATAGGTTTCCTATACCTAGAATAGAGGATATGATGGACTATCTAGGAGGTGCTATGTATTTTACCAAGTTGGACCTTAAAAGTGGTTATCACCATATTAGAATCAAGGAGAGTGATGAGTGGAAGACTGCTTTCAAGACCACAGAAGGATTGTATGAATGGCTTGTGATGCCATTTGGACTCACCAATGCCCCAAGCACCTTCATGAGGTTGATGAATGAGGTGTTAAAATACATCATAGGTAGATTTGTGGTGGTGTACCTAGATGACATTCTCATCTATAGTAGAACTAAAGAGGAGCACCCTGAGCATTTGAAGTTAGTCTTAGAGAGGTTGCATGAGGAGAAAATATCCATCAACCTAGAGAAGTGTGACTTCTTGAAGCAAGAGATGGTCTACTTAGTATTTGTGGTATCTAAGGGAACTTTGAAGATGGATCCAAGCAAAGTGGAGGCAATCTTGAATTGGCCTGCACCTAGAACAGGGACTGAAGTTGGGAGTTTCCATGGATTAGCCCAATTCTATAGAAAGTTTGTGAGGAACTTCAGTGGCATATGTGCACCAGTCCTTGATACCATAAAAGGAGGCCTTAAAACTAAGTTTAAATGGACTGAATAGGCTGACAAAGCATTTCAATTGTTGAAGCAAGAAGTAGCCACAAAACCTATCCTTCTCCTACCTACGTTTGATAAGCTATTCACATTGGAGTGTGATGCAAGTGGAATTGCAGTAGGGGGTGTATTGAGTCAAGAGGGAAGACTTGTGGCATTTTTCAGTGAGAAGCTTAATGAAGCAAAGAAGAAGTACTCAGCCTATGACCTAGAGTTGTATGCATTAGTGTAGTCTCTAAAGAAATGGAGGCATTACCTACTTGCAAAGGAATTTGTGGTGTTCACAGACAACTAGGCTTTGAGTTACATTAACACTCAAGAGAAGCTTAGCAATAGGCATTTGAAATGGATGGAATACCTCCAATCCTTCACCTTCCCCATCAAGCATCAGAAGGGGCAACTCAATAAGGTGGCAGATGCATTAAGAAGGAAGTTGTTGACAGTTCAAGAACTACAGTTGCAGAGCATGGAAATAGAAGGCTTCAAGGACCTCTATGAAGGATATGAAGACTTCTCATCAGCTTACAAGGTTTGCAAGGAGTTTGAGAACCATTTCCATGGTAAGTATGCAGATTACACTCTCCAAAATGGTCTCTTGTTCAAAGGTAATCAGTTGTGTGTACCAAGAGGATCCATGAGGGAAAACCTCATCCAAGAGAAACACAATGGCAGTTTGAGTGGACACTTTGGAGTCAACAAAACCTTGGATTTAGTACAGAGGTACTATTATTGGCCAAAGTTGCCAAGAGATGTGAAGAGGTGTGTGGAGCAATGTGGTGTATGCCAAAGAGCAAAGGGAGGATCAAGCAATGCTGGTCTCTATCAACCATTACCGGACCCAAATAGGCCTTGGGAATGTATAAGCATGGACTTTGTAGTAGGACTTCCAAAGACAAAAATGGGTATGGACAGCATCTATGTGGTAGTAGATAGATTTTCCAAGATGAGCCATTTCATTCCATGTAAAACTACACATGATGCTAGTTATGTTGCACATCTCTTCTTTAAGGAGATTGTTAGGATTTATGGACTCCCTTTAAGCATTGTTTCAGATAGGGACAACAAGTTCATGGGCCATTTTTGGCAAACATTATGGAGGAGACTAGGAACTAACTTGTCATTTAGCTCAGCTTACCATCCTCAAATTGATGGTCAAACTGAAGTTATCAATAGGGTGTTAGGCAAGTTGGAGAGGTGTTTAACTAAGGAATATGGACAGACATGGGACCTAATCATTCCTCAAGCAGAGTATGCATATAATGACAATGTGAATAGGACCACTGGTAGAAGTCCTTTTGAGGTTGTGTATGGCAGACATCCAAGGGGAGTATGTGAGTTGAGAGACCTTGGTACTTTGGAGATGAAGAGTGGGCAAGTAGAGGACTTCACTCAAACCATCAAGGAAGTTCAATATCAATTTAAGAAAGCCATCCTTGAATCCACTCAAAAACTGAAAGCAAAAATGGATGAGAAAAGGAGAGAGGTTTAGTTCAAGGTGCATGACTTTGTGATGGTCCATTTGAGCAAAGCTAGGATGCAAAGTGGTAAGCCTACTAAAATGCAGATGAAGAGGGTAGGACCTAATAGAATTCTATCAAAGTATGGGGAGAATGCTTACAAGGTTGAGCTGCCTTCAGATTTGGCTATATCACCAGTCTTTAATGTAGCTGACCTGATCATGTACAAGGGTGAAATAGCAGGGAAAAAGGAGAACCAAGCCAAGGTGCTATAGGACCTAGATGTTAATGTCTTACCATAGGTGAAGAAGCCTATAGAAGAGGAGATCTTTGAATCTAGAGTAAAGAAGTCCACCAGACATGAGGTCTACATGGAACACTTGGTGAAGTGGGCAGGATAGCCTGAGTTTGAAGCTACTTGGGTTGAAGAGAGCAGGTTCAAGACACTTGGAATATACACGGCTCTCGTCTCTTCTTCTATTTCTTAGTTGTGTTCAAAGCGGGAGTAGGGTGCAGGAGAACCCTTCCAAGCTCTTACTCCTTTGTTTTGTTGGTGATATGCTTCTTTCGAAGCCATTGTATATGAATAAGAGCCATGAGCTCATTTGTTCTTAACTAGGTCCTAGTTTTAGGTCCTTAGTGTTTTGTTGTGATTTATTATGCAGGAGAGGTTGAGTGTGCCTTGGATGTGTGTTAGGCCTTATTGGAATGATGATGTCTTTAGGATAGCCCAAAATAGGTCTAGGAGTCATGAAAAGCAACAATAGCAAAGTTGCTCAAAAGATGCAAAAGTTGCATGACAATTTTTAAAAGTTGTCAAGCAACTTTTCCACCCAAAAGGTAAAAGACCCTTATTGAGCATGGAGAGCCCTAATTTTGGCACACCAATCGAGGTATAGTTAGTATAATATGTTTCAAACCCTAAAATATGAGGGGGTTAATCATTGTTGTATGGCCCAAGTAAGGAAAGTTGGACTGTGACTATTTTTCTGGTTACTAGTCAGTTTGAATGAAGCAACCGAGCAAGTTAATGGATTGATTTTCATGAAAAATTGTGTGGAGTGTCTTCTATTGTGTAAATAATTTCATTTTGAGCAATTAGATTAGGTTTTTATTTGCAGGTTGAGTGTGTTTGTAAATAGTTTTTAAATTGCCTTCTAACTGTCCAGTTTTGGACTGGTTTGAGTAAATGGATGCATAACTCCATTCCCAATTGTGGAATCACCATGAAACCATGGGGAATGAGAGTGTAGACCTTGTACCATAGTTCAATTCAAGAAGGGCCATTTAAAATGCAAGGAGCCATTTGGAGACCCACTCCTAGGTGAGATTGAATAGTGCCCCACTAGGAAGGGTCAAGTTGCAGAGGTCTTGGAGAGAAAGGTTGGTCAGAAGAGAGTGCACCCTTTGGAGGATGTGTAGAGGAGTGTGTGAAGCACCTCTAGTGTGAAAGAGGAGCCTCCACCAATCTAGACAAGGTGGCTAAAAAGAAAAACATTCACTATGACCCAGGCAGACCTTAAAAACCCTCACAAAACCCTTAAAAACCCCAAAATATGCCCTAGGCATTATATGGCCACTTGGAGGTGAAAAACCAAAGAAATCCTTGAGCCCCTGCCAAATGAATGGTAGTCCATTTTGGGAGTTTGGGTAGTTTCTGCATCATTTGTGAGAGGGAGCCCTAAAGGACAGGGTAGGAGGCCTAATTGGTCAAAATCCTTGTAGCCCTATTTTGTAAGCAAAAACACAAAATAGTGAAATCGATAAGGGGTTGGAATCTTGAAACCTCTTGGGGGAACATGTATGGGTGGAAAAACCATTTTAAAGACCTAACCTATCCTTGCTAAAAACTTGGAAGGTGTGGAAAAAGCCTAGCCCTTATTAGCCATAGTAAGGGGTTGTGAGTCTCATGAGTAGGTGAGACATTAGGAGCAACATTGCAACTCATTGGTGGGTGGATTGAGAAAGGTCAGGGGATTCCTCAAGCAAGGGAAGTCCTAGAGACCCTAGGGTGTGGAGAGAACACCAAGTGATCCAAGGGAAGGATCTAAGAGCATAGACTAGGCTAGTCTATCCCATACCCCATCCCATCACATACCATATTGATGCAAGGCATAGAACTCATCTACCTGAGTCTGCCTCCCCTGAGGTGAGAGAAATTGTGCTTTGAATCTCTCCAGATATAACTCCCATGTTATGGTGAATGCACACACCGATTTTATCCTCCTCTAGTCTCCATGAGATCGAAGCAAAACTTTCAAGATGCATAATAGCACATCTTGCCTTGGTGTTGCATTATATGGAAACATAATGAAATATCGATCCAAACCAATGAGCCAGGTCTCTGTCTCAAGACCGGTACCCATACCATCAAAGTAAGGAGGGTTGGACCTCATCAAGTCCTTTATGTGACCTAAAGAAGGTGGATCTCAGTTAGCTGGAATTTCCCTCCTCCTGGGTGATCTCTCCCTCTCTCTCTCTCCTCTAGTACCTGTTGATGCGGCTCCTCAACGTCAGCACGAATAGGATGCTCAAACTCAGGCTTGTGGCCTAACCTAGCTAGAACCTCTTGAAACATCTGTCTCAGCTCTTCCCTTTCGGGAACCTTCTCTCCTGCATGCTAAGAATCCTAATGAATAGATTGTTCTAGCTCCTGATGAATAGACTATTCCATCTCAACACTCACATGAGTGGGTGGTGGTGAAGGACTATGACGGTCAGAACCATAGCCCCGTCCTCCACCTCTACCTCCTTTGCGGCCACCTCCCCTATCTTTCCTAGCCATGACCTTGCACCACAAAAGAGTAAATGGTTCAGATCTACGGCAAGGATAAGACAAGAGAAAAACAAACATTAAGACCTAAGCAAGATGATCAACTAAAAGGCTCACTACAAACCCAGAGTACCCAGTGTTCGAAACATGGGTTCTGATACCAAATGTAATGCCCCATCAGGAACCCTAAAGGAAAACAACACAACTAGCCAACTAAAGGGTGAAACATTTTTTTTATATATATTAAGTGCACTAATAATAATAATGGCACATTGAATAACACAACGGAAGACTAACACATGAATTCCTAAGGGTTACCAATGATGATCAATTCACAAATTATAATAACACCATGGTTTATCCAATTGTCCATTTAACTAGATAAATTAAATGCTTAGGATTAAAACTACACATACATCTAAATTCCATAATGAAAGAATCAAAGTAGTCCAATGCATCTATTTATCCATAAACCATTTATACATAAAATCAAAGCAACTGAATTAACATACATTCCACCGATATAATACTACAATATCCATAAATACATGGCTTCCAAAAATACCACGGAATCCAAAAGTTACAATATCAAAGGTTACATAGAAGTTTGATACAATAACCACAAGGTCTCAACTGAACAAAGATCATGAACATGAGCTGGTACATGAACCACGAACCAAGAACACTAGCGAAGCCTTTCCTCGCCTGAAGATATAATCCAGAACATTCGATGGGAAGTGGCACTACCACCCGACCATGTGATCCCAAAATGGAACCACCCAACTGTGCTAGGAGATAGTAGAAAACCCTCAAGCAAGGAAAATAAGACAAGTACAAAGAACTACATGACTCTGCAAAAATCCATGTGACTCAACTCACAAACACTAGTGACTCTAAGGAGAGAGTGTCATCGCATGGCTTACGATGGTTAACATAGTAGGCCTCCATCTATGTCTCATGCGGACCCTACCAATCCTTTTGTGAAGACAAGGTGGTAAGTTTTCCATTCTAGGCCTTCTCACCACATCCTGAGCCTATACGAGCACTTGACACATGTGTGAGGAACATTATCTTAATTAATATTATAAACTACCCACCCCCCAATCAATTATTAGGTTATCACTTTTTAACTGACTTTTGACGGGTTATCCTACCATCCACTTCGGGCGCGGCCCCCACTCAAAACCCACTCTTTGTGATAGGACACTAATAGGAAAAGGTCTCTCTATGAGAAATCTATGGCAAAAACGACAACCATATCTAATCCTGACAAATCATAGGTGAAGGATACATAATCACTAACCTAGGATTGACCATTTGGAACAAAACACACAATGGCTCACATCAACAAGGTTATACAACAACACCTGACCAAGGAGATATAATAACATATGACATAATGACAACTCAACCAAAGTTGCAATGAAATTAAGCTTGACTGCAAATACCATTTACACAAGATCCTAATATAGGCAATCTTTTCTTTAAATAGTCAAAAGCGTAAATAACTTGCAATTAAAGATTTTCTAGAAACTAAGAAAATACAACTATATTAATACAATGAAATCAATTTTGTCATTTGTCCAATAAGGTTAAATCAATCACATAAAAGTTAATCTCCTAATGTATTTCCAAGCATAAATATAGAATCTAAAATTATAAGCTTTTCAGGAAATAACCAAACTCTGAAATAATTTTATATATATATATATATATATAAAACATAATTATATGAATATATATATACATCATATATATATATCACATACCTATAATCATATTACAAAATATATATATAAACATATGAATTAATTTCTATAGTATTAAAATAATATTAAATAACATAATGCCCATAAATAAAAAAAACCTATATACGAATATATATATATATATATACATACATACATATATATATATATATACACACATATATATATATACACATATATATATATACATATATATATATACATATATATATACACATATATATATATACATATAAATATATGTGTATGTATATATGTATATATATACACATATATACATATACATATGATATATTTATTTAAAAATCAAATTTAATAAACTTGCAAAAAAATCCAAAATTCCATATTTCGGACTGCACGGAAAAACTAGGAAGTAGCGAAATCAATTTAAAAACCCCTGCTCCCTGCATGGTAACATGTGCTACTGTCGGTAGCACTACTACCGCACAGTAGCAGTTGCTACCATAGGTAGCATTGCTACCTTACGGTAGCAAATGCTCCCTGCACGGTAATAACATCAGCACAAAATAACTAGGAAGTTGCGAAATCAATTTAAAAACCCTTGCTCCCTGCACGATAACACGTGCTACTGTAGGTAGCACATGCTACCTTACGGTAGCAAATGCTACCGCTGGTAGCCACTACCATCGGTAGTACTGCTACCGTATGGTAGCTGTAGTACCGTCGGTAGTGGCTATTGATTATTATTTTTTTTATAATTTACAAAAAAAAAATACAATAACCTAAAAACAAGTAAATTCTATTGTCAACCAAAATTTATTTCCAATCAAATTTATTAATATGGAAATTAATTAATACATAATTTCTCAAAAATAATATAATAAAATAATTTCCCTTAACTTTTAATTAATACATAATTTCTCCAAAATAATATAATAAAATAATTTCCCTTAACTTTTAATAACACAATAAATTTTATTAATGATTAAATTTATTTCTATAATAATTAAATAATTTCACAGAGAAACACATATATTAAAAAAGACTACCATAGCCAAATATCGAAACAAGAATCAAACAAGAGGGAATATTTTCTCTGGTAAATCCCATTCCTCCCAAATCTTGCAATTTTCATGCACAATAAAAATCTTTTGGCAATATTTGCCATATTAACTTTTCCCAATTTTCTCAAAATTTTAATCTAAAAACACCCAGAAAATAACTTATTTCCATAACTAAAAATTAACTTCAGGAATGGACTTTAGCCAACAACAAGAAATAATCAGACATGATTTTAGATTTGACAAACATCTTAACACACACATCATTTAGAAAGATAGAAGAAATAGAAATATTTTCTTTAAAACAAACAATCAAAAGAAGCCACCCAACCTGGTATAGCTTTCCTGGAAGAAATTTGTAGAAGAGAACCAATCCATCAACAAGCTTCCAAATAAATTTCTCTTCACCTAAATCCCTGACCTGTTTCTTGTGTCCCCCAAAAATAAAGACCTATTCCCCTTTTTAAACTAAAATTCTAGGTTGCATATATTTTTCCCAAAACACCCTAATATTTAATTTTAGTAATAAAAGCAGTTTTTTTTTTTCTAACTTTCTAACAAAGGATAAGTTAACATGCAATAATTAAAAATCATTTTTCTTTCTTTTCTTTTCTCATGCAAATTAATTAATTTTCTAAATAAAGAAATTAAAGAAATACTTTAATTCTAATTAATTATTTTATTCATTTATTTATTCTTTTTTTCTTTTATTTATTTGAAATTCTAAGAAACAATAAATGAAATTAATCTAATTTATTTTTCACTAAAATTTAAACAAAATATATTTCTAATATCATGCAGCTTGCAACTTTATTTAATAATTTATTTTAATTAATTAAATTTATAATCTCAATGCAGAAAATACATAATTCAAAAATACCAACTATGAGATGACTCCATAAATTTAATTAATTAATTAAAACCACTAAACACACAAACCGAACAACCCCAAGCAAAGACTCAGAAAAAGTCAAATGACAATACACGAAGGCCGAACAAACTAATAGGACGACCAACTGACGTCACTCACATTAGTGTAACTGAGTAAAATAGGGTCAAATACTACCTCCTCCACTTCCATCGGACAATATAAGGCACACTCAAACCTGTGAAGCCAGGTGGAGATGATACCCCGTACCTACCCGGTACTTGTATCTACAATATCCTATATCACTGAAGCACACATGCATACATACAATATAGAAAACACGACATGCACACCGATGAAGGAGAATCGCGACATTCCCTGTCTCACCGGAGTGAGTGAAGGAAAATCGTCCCCTTGCATCCAATACACTTTGACACTTCGATGAATATTTTGAAAAAAACCTCCACTTTCCGACACCTATAACTTTTAAACCATTAAGAATTTGAAGATGATATAAACTAGTCATTTTTAACATCTTGTTTGTAGATTATAAATATTATTTTTTAAAATTTATTTGAATAAAATTTTATTGATTTTTCCATCTCCCTCAAAAAGTAGTTTTTTACAACAAACAACATTTTTTAAGAGTGATGTGTATCCCGAAACATATAAGTTTTTTTTCTATAAATGATAGAAACTTAATTCTTTTGAATTTTGGTTTGTAACATCAATACCTAGGGCATGCAGTTGGTTTTATAGTGATATGTTGAATATTTTTTATTTTATTAAGTTTTGAAGTTTGATTAATTATAATTTAGATATAGGTGTACGTTTGAACACATAACTTGTTCTATATCTATCAAAATTCAAATTTTTTTTTTTGATAGAAAGAAAACATCAATACCTAGTGCATAGATATTTTTCAGATTTTTTTTTGAATTATTTTACTATTTTTCCCAATGCGTTGAACAAAGAAGTTCATGTTCATTGAAAAACCTACATTCATAAGAAATAAAATAAAAATATATTAGTGAAATTAAATATATTAAAAATTATACTATTTGGAAAGCTTATAATAAGGACTAAATACTTAAAAAACAACAACTTTTAAATGAATTAATTTGACCCCCCAAAAGCTAATGTAAAATTGGTTTTTTATCAACATTTGATAGATGCAAAGGAGACTCCATTGCAAGTATGATTTAGAAGTGGAGAGGTTCTATCAAATAAATTTTGATCTAAGAGCCTTTGATTTAACTCTCTTCAATTAATTACTTCAAATGGGACCTCTTAAAGCTTAAATCATTATATTTTTTTAAAAATGTATGATTTTAGCAAAAATCAGGACGTACCAAAAAGTGGGAACCAGCTTTGTGAGTTCACCCATTGCATAGATAAAGTAAAGTGTCAGTACATATCAATAATCCATAAAATACCATAATTCATAAGTACTGAAATATTGCAAATATATGCATCTCATATCCAGATAAAGCATGAAGTAATGTCATATAAGTTTGAATAACACATCATGGTAATGTATCCACTGAAAGTAAACAATAATAAATATGAGTCTAATAAGTTCAAACGAGTAGGGGTGCTACATGCTATGCCTAGATCGACGATCACATGGACTAGCCATGGGTTGGGACTAGGTTATAGAGCAGATGATGACTAAGGGGACCCACTTTGCAAGGGGACCATGCGTTCTATCACACTTATATCAGGAGCTGCATGAGGTGGTGTACCAAGAGATGAGTTCTCTAGGAGTTGGGATCACTTTGTTGCATATCTGGGCATGGGAGCACCTACCCATGACACGACTTGTTAGTTTGAGATTTAAGAAAATGGATCAGCCCTATATGTATATGTATAGAGGTATGATGAGTCAGACCCACCTGGGGAAGTTAGAGTGGTGGCAATAGGTATTAGATGATCTAGATATATAGTGATATGAAGGCCCTATATTGAGTGTGAGCCTTGGAATGATCATGTAGAGGCCTTGCCTTATATTTTTATGGCACGGTACTTGATTGGTAGGACAACCTACAATGTGGAGAGATAGGTACCTGGCAAAGTGATGAGGCAGTTTGGGCAGAGGTAGGCATTTTCGAGTGAATTAGGGGAGTATGCACGAGTGGTATAGGAGAGATTCCAGTGGGGCCCAGTGTCACCATATGATCAGGCCTTAGTAGAGTTTCAGGCTTTAAAGGAGAGACCATGGAATTTGAGGTCGAGGATTGTAGATGCAGGGCTTATAGATGAGTACACACAATACATTACTGCACATCCTATTCCATGCATATCAGATCTGGCAGAGCCGATTCCATCTTTTGAGGATGAGAGGAGAGAAGGGAGACGACATGAAATAGGTGGATGAGGTAGGGGAGGTGATGGAGGATGAGGTGGGGGAGGAGGAGGTGATGAGGGAGTAGGAGGTGGGGGTGGGGGTGGTGGAATTGGAGGTGGTGGTGGTTTTAGAGGTGGAGGTGGTGGAGGAGGAGGTGATGGAGGAGGATAAGGTGGGGGTGGTGAATTTGGAGGTGGTGGTAGGTTTGGAGGTGGAGGTGGTGGAGGTGGATGGTTACAGTGGAGAGGGAGAGGCGAGCAACCGTTGTGACTATCACATGGGCCTTTGATGTAGGGAGGAATCAGATTAGGTGGTAGGGATATGGGAGAGGGAGAGGCACCTATGGATACGGGAGAGGGAGCCACTAGAGGAGAAGAGGGAGCTACAGGTGGAGGAGAGGATCCGATGGGGATGGGAGGAGGAGATCTTCAAGATCATATGATAGTATTTTTGCAAACTTGGTTGGAGGATATGGAGGCAGAGGTTGCAGCTAGAGATGTTCTGCTATTTGCACGAGAGTCAGAGTTGACTGTAGTGCTACGGGAGAGAGATGATGCAGTAGAGAGATTGATGGAGCTGCAGGAGAGAGTACAAGCTGGGGTAGAAGGATAGGGTCCTATTGGGGAGGTGATGAGGGAGATAGGACGAGCTCAGGTAGAGATAGAGTATTGGTGGGGTTTATATGAGCAGGTGGTGCCAGCCAATCAATGGGCACTAAGCTATTCATAGGCGTGTTAGTCAAGATCATAGCAGTGTCAGAGGATGCAGAGCAGTGGTGGTGTGATGGGTCCTCTATGGCAAGATAGTGTGGGTGGTGCAGGGGGTGGTGGGGGAGGTGGTGGTGATGGTGGTGCAACATCTGGCCAGATTGCCATTTGAGAGACCTTTATGTATTTTATTGCATTGTCATTTTGGACTGTGACTTGGATGGCTCTTGGTAGTCGATTTGTTTTGACATCCCTATACTCTGATACATGTATGTTTTTGCAAGATGATATATGATATTATATATGAGGAGATCCCATATTTTGTGATGATATGCCTGTTGATGATATGTATGGATTTATGTAGGATGATGGTCTATGATTTATGCTAAGCTATATGGTTTTACTTGCTAGATGTTTATGTTGATGGGATGATTTCTATATGTATGTGATGATGACGATTTTATCATGTTTATGAATGTGATGCTAACATGTGGATGCAGGTTAAGATATGTATGATTCATTGGTTGTAATGCTTTATGTATGTAATGCCCTGATGATGATGTATGCATAATGAAATGATGCTAACTATGAGATAGATAGCACTTTGTGTTTTTGATAATGAAATGATGATATGCAGTTGTATTTGATATGCTAAAATGAAATGAATCTAATGGTTTATATAAAGGTGTATAGATGGTTAAAAATGAATGTAAAATGGATAGACAAATGTAAAGTACAAATGTTTGTGTGATGATTTCTAAATGAATGCACTGTTAAAATGAAGAAACAAATGCTGAGACAAATGTTTATTTTTCTGATTCCAAATGATTTAAAATATGACTAAGTGAAATGATAATCTAATGATAATGCAACTAAGGGACATTGAATAACTGCACCTTTAAAAGGATAATGGATGAGTATAAGAATATACTGGATGGATAGATGAATGTATTTAACTAATAGATAGATAAATGCAAATGAATGCAACTAAATGAATCAAGATGAATGTATTGTAAACAAACTTAAATGTTGATGAATGTTTTTTAATGATGTAAAAGATATCTACTATACCTAGATGACTAAATGAATGGACATTTAATGGATAAATAAATGGTAGTAAATGATGGTAAATTTATACAAATGAATCTAAATGCCTTTATTGAGCAATGATGAAATGATGCAATGATGAGAATGTAAGTAAGTGATAATGAATGCAACTAAAATGATATTAAATGCACTTAAATGAATATTTAAAATGGATGTAATGAACCTATATGTAAGTAAATAATAATGAACTAGATGCATTAAAATGCAACTAAAGGTAATGATAATGACGATATCATGCATTCATGATAGATGAGTGCAAGTTGGTGAATAATTTTCATGATACACTGATGATGTATCAGAGAACTTCGTTGTGATTATATCCAAGACCAATTTATGATTAAATAACCTCTTATATTTTAACTTGTTCACACTTTCTTACAAAACCATAAATATGACTAATGAATGCATGGGTGATATACAACGGAATGGAATATAAACAGATGAGATGAAATGATGATCCATAGTGCTTTTAGTTTTCATCATTGAGCATGGTAATATCAATCTTGGATTGAGGTAGTAGGAACCAAGTTTGGAGCATTGTACCTACAAGTAAGCAACATAAATAAATAAAGAGTATGGACCCTCCATAATGATTCATGCTCATATGCTCGAGGTATACATTGTAGTCAGTAAGCCATAGTGATCCATGACTAGATTTTGCATACGATCATGTAGCTTAGTGAAATTCCCACATAGACACCATTAGTACATGCCCCAGAACTTCATTGGAATAATTCATAGAAGATAAATAAACAATGCTTAGGAACCATCCCGGCTACTCTAATCTCTTGTGGATATCCTGGAGTAGCGTAGGAACTTGATATATAAATGAATAAATAATTTTATCAAACTGACCAAGTACTTGATAGATTAAACAAAATTTTCTTATCAAACAAAATGTTATCATGTCTTTGTTTTGATAAGGAAGGAGGCATCCTCGTTAAGACAGTTTACGTGTTGATGTTGATTTAATAAGTGGTCATCTTTTGAGTAACTCAAAATGTTTTCTTGGTATCTGTTTGTGTTTATGTATGTACAAAGGATTTGTTATGTTTCCATGTTGCTAGTTGATTTTTTTGATGTTTTTGAATTTTTGTGAGGGTTTTTTGAATATTTTTGGAATTTTATGAGACAGTTTTTTGAAGTTTTTAGATTTTATGAGATAGGTTTTGAATGAAGAATTCAATGAACCACAAGTAATGTAGAATCCACTTCCATCAATAGGGTTTTAGAGCATTGCCCCCAGTTTAGACATGCCTATGAAAAAGCGGGATGCAAGACGCATGAAGTACTATCCTTGATTGCAGATCAATAACAAGCCATGGTTTGATGGATGGATGAGTGGATGTAATGAATGTGATCACAACAAGTCTAAAAAAGACAATGGAGCCATAGCCTTTATGAGTGGCGCTTGTTTTCCATCTTTTCACCTTCGTTCTTACTAAAGGTGCCACCAGAGTGGTTGTTCATCATTTGGATGCATGATTTTTCTTTACTATTTTTTTTTTTTTTTTTCAAGACATTTATCTAAATATTTTTGGTGTTTTTCTCTAATATGTATTGGATCTTGATGGTCTGTACAACTTATGTATGAAATCGTTTGAGATGCATGTTGTTGATCGGATATGCGAGTGGTTCTCCTTCTGAAGTAGCCAACTGATATGCCCTGGACCCAAATACAAAAGTGATAACATATGGACCCAGCCAATTTGATTCAAACTTTCCCTAATCTTCTCTGTTTGGTTGGTTATGAGGATTTTCTCAAAGAACAAGATCACCTACCTCAAATGTACGAGGCTGAAACCGGTGATTATAGCTTCTGCTCATGTGCTGCTGATAAGATTTGAGATGATTGTATGCATCTTGTCGCCTTTCATCAAGTAGCCCCAAGTCTTGAAGATGAGAGACTCAGTATGCTTCATCATCTATCAAATTATGCAAGGGAACTCATAGAGATGGTATCTCGACCTCAATAGGAAGGATGGCTTCTGTGCCATAGACCAATGAGTAGCGAGTTGTGCTTGTAGGGGTTTGAATGCTAGTTCAATATACCCATGGTGCTGGATTCAATTGAATGTTCCAATCATGACCGCCATCATTGAATATCCTTTTGAGGATTCTTAATATGTTTGTGTTCGATTCTTTAGCCTGACCATTGCGTTGTGGGTAATAAGGAGTGGAAAAGTGGTGTTGGATGTGAAATTTCTCACAGAGCTTATGGACATCCTGATTTTTGAAAGGAAGGTTGTTATCTATGATGATGGACATGGGTACACCATACCGGTAGATGATGTCATTAAGGATGAATGAGGTGGTCTACTTGTCGGTGACTTGGGTAAGTGGAACAGCTTCGATCCACTTTGTGAAGTATTCGGTGGTGGTAATGATGAATTTATGGCCATTGGATGAAGATGGATGAATTTTACCCACAAGGTCAAGTCCCTATTGAAAAAAGGGCAATGGTATTCTGATTGGTTGTAATTCTTGTGTGGGTGCATGTATCAGGTCTCCATGAACTTAGCATTTCTTGCATTTTCTGACAAAATAGGAGTCATTTTCCATGGATGGCCAATAGTATCCAGCAAGCAAAATCTTCCTTGCTAAGGAAGGACCACTTGAGTGAGTCCCACAAATTCCTTTATATACCTCTTCCAAGGACTTTGTTATCTCATCCTGTTCTAGACATCGAAGGAGAGTACCATCAAGACTACGTTAGTATAAGGTTTCAGCAATGATGGTATATCAAGCGGTTTGGCGAATGAAATTTTTGCATTGGTTATTCGATTGGTTAGGAGGAAGTGTGTGATCACCGAGATAGGTATAGAACTCACCATACCATGGGGATTTGAAATCGATTAGGTGACATATCATCTCAGATTCGGGGATACTATAAGCGAGAATCCAAAGCTGTTCTACCAAGAACTCATAGCGTGTTGAATTTTATGGAAGATCTAGGAGAGATGCAATGGTAGCCATAGTGTTAGCAATTCGATTATGATCTTTGGGTATCTGCTCAAAGGTGATAGTAGTATATTATTCTTTTAAACTATCCACCATTTTCTTCTACGGCATGAGTTTATCATCCTTGGTCCGGTATTCGTCTATGACTTGTCAGATGACTAGTTGGGAGTCACCATATATCTATATCTCTTTCAGTTTCCATTGTATGGCTAGTCTGAGTCCTGTGATCAAGGCCTCATATTCTGCTATGTTGTTTGTACATGGAAAAGTTAACCTATAAGACTTCAGGATTCTGTCACCTTGAGGTGTGATAAACAAAATGCCCGCCCCTGAGCCATGCCTAGTATATGAACCATCAAAGTATAGTTTCCATGGTTGTGCTGCTGTGAGCATGAATATCTCTTCATCTAGAAAATTTGAAATAAGAGGATGATTGGCTATGAGGGGTGCATCGACCAACTAATCTGAAATAACTTGGCCCTTGATATCCTTACGGTCCACATACTCGATGTCAAATTCACTTAGAATCATCAACCATTTGGCCAAGTGGCTTGTCAATGCTACTTTACTGAGTAAGTAATTTACTGAATCGATCTTTGCAATTAGTTGTACTTTATGTGTTAATAGGTAGTGCTTCAGTTTAATGGCTGCCAAGTTTAATTCTAGGCAAGCTCGCTCAATAGGTGTGTAATTGAGTTCAAAGGCAACCAGTGTGCGAGAGATGTAGTAAACAACACACTCTTTCCCTTATGCATTATGTTGAGCCAATAGCACTCCCAATTCTGTATTTTTTGCTAAAATATAGAGCAATAGAGGTCTATTTGGATCTAGTGGGATCAATAATGGTGTATTTATGAGATAGTCCTTAAGCATCTAGAATTGTTGTTGGCATCTGGTATCCCATTGAAAGTGGATGTTTTTATGTAATAAGTGTGTAAAGGGGTGACACTTATCTACCAGTTGTGCAATGAATCTTCAGATGGATTGTAGCCGCCCTTGTAGTGTCCTTAGCTGACTAATATTCTTTGAAGGTGGCATGTCCATGATTGCTTTGACCTTTGTTGGGTTGACCTCAATGCCTTTGCTTGAGACAATGTATCCTAGAAGCTTCCCTGAGGTTACTCCAAAGACACATTTCTTTGGGTTAAGTCGAACATGATATTGTTCTAGTCTGTCAAAGATTTTCTCTACTATTTCTAGATGACCTGCTCTTGTTAATGATTTTGCCAATAAGTCATCAACATAATCCTCCACTATGGTATGCATCATATCATGAAAGATGGTGGTCATTTCTCTTTGATAGGTCGCCCCTACATTATTTAGACCGAAGGGCATTACATTCCAACAATATGTTCCCCATGGACATGTGAAGGTCATCTTATGTTGATCCTCTAGTGCGATCTTTATCTGGTTGTACCCTGAAAAGCCATCCATAAGAGAAAGCATGGCATGTCCTTCTGTTAGGTCCATAATCATGTCAATGTTTGGTAGGGGGAAGTCATCTTTAGGGCAGTCCTTGTTTAGATCTTTGAAGTCAGTATAGATGTAGATGCCCCCATTTGGTTTGCCGATAGGAACAATGTTTAAGATCCAATCTGCATAATCAATTGGTCTAATAAAACCAACATCCAGGAGTTTCTTAAGTTCTTCTTTGGCGAGTACCACAATTTGGGGGTGCATCTTGTGAAGCTTCTATTTGATAGGCTTAGCTACTTCTGCTATGGTGAGGTGATGCATGACCAAATCAGGATCAAGACTAGACATGTCGACATATGACCATGCAAAGTTGATCTGACGCTTCTAGAAGAATTCTACAAACTTAGGTTGTTCCTCTGGAGTTAAAAGAGATGCCAAATATATGTGGTGAGGAGTTTCAGGGGTCCCCACGTTGAATTCCTTTGTTTCCTCAATAAGGATTGTTGATCATTCCTAATTTGTATTAGAGGGGATAATGTCAAACCTTTCATCCCTAGGCACCTCAGAGAGGTTTTCACCATTGGATACACTCTTTCTTTTTACTTGTTTGGGATCAAACAGTGCCACAGTGTGGTTTTCACTAGAAGATCCATGTTTTATTGTTATATTTTTGTAGCTAAAAAGTTTGGCATCCGCCCCAAAGTATGTTGTTCTATTAAGTTCAATGGTGAATCCAGCTTTGTGATCCCCACTAGGTATGGTATCCGGTAGTTCCAAAATTTAATAATCACCTCATCATTTTGGAATTGGTCAAGGCATGAGGGACTAGATTGGTTCCATTTGATGAGTTCAGGATGGATAATGGGCATTACCTCATCGATCAGGTTAAGTTCATAAGATGTGTCAGTGAGGGTTAAGACATTGTGGTGAAGGTCATTGATGGTACTCTCCCTATTAGAATTAGGTGTAGGATGTGACATAGGGTCTGTGGAAGGTGTTTCCAGTTTAGGAACCCAAGAGGTTTTTATTTGTGCTTCTTTGTAAAAAGGGATTTCTTTGCAAGGTGGAGGTAGTGATGCATCTTCCTCATATGAAGTATTGAGTTGGACGGAATCAAATTCCCACTCATGTGATTTGGTCTCTGAGTCACTTTCTAATATCCGATTACTATACCAAATCGGGATATCCTTTTGAGTTAAACACTGCAAGTGTGATCGGTTGATGTACCTTCGGAGATGGAATGGTTGGTGTTGTAGGAAGGATTATTGGTATCAATGAATCCGATACTGGGATAATCAGCATTGTTGAATCTACTACTTTTGATGGATTTGTCAGTGTTGTCGATATTGCTGGAGAGTTGAAATACTACTAATGGTGTTGTTGATGCGGTTGCTGATGTTGATGGAGTGGTTGGTTTGATTGGTGGGATGATTGGTACTGTAGATGGTATTGCTAGGTTTTTTAGCCTCATTGGGGCAGTTGGTATGGTTCTTGGTGCTGCTGATATAATCAAATGTAACCTCTTGAGAGTCTTAGGCTAATATAGAGGTTTGCTGGGTTTCCTTTTGAATCTGAGCTTAGGAAGAGTCTCTTTTTGAAAGCCTAATCTAGTTTTATCTTTAGGTTTTAATTCAGGCTATAACGACTCATGTCATCCTTGCTTGCAAGGTCCCAAAGCACTCTGACCATCATAGCCCATTCTTTTCATTATCGTAAGGCCTTTTCTATATTGATCTATGGGAAGCTTAGCTTGTGGGAGTTGCGTGGTGATAGGGTCTTTATAGATCCATACTGCTAAGTCCTCATCTCTGGTCTCTTCTTCTTGACTCTTTCACAAGATAAAAGGCACCAAAGTGCATACTATCTTGACCAATAGTACTTGAAGTAATCTTTGAGGTTTACCATGAGTTCTAGGGGAAGTGGGTAGTTTCCCAACACAAAAGAGTTGGCTTAGATTGTACTCCCTAGGACCTTCCTCTGCTATTTTCATCTTTAGCTTCTCTTGCTCGGGTATAGTGGTATTTGAACTGGAAAGAGAGGCTAGACTTACATATGATGTGGATGGGATAGCTTCTCTGTTATTGGGAATGGTAATCTCTGGTTGATGGTTGATATTGTTACAATATGCAAATGGATTTGCATCGCCCAGAATTCTAATTTCTACACCGTTATGAGGGAACTTCATACACTGGTGATAGGTGGATGGAATGGCTTACATGGAATGTATCCAAGGTCTTTCTAACAACAAATTATATGGCAGAAGAAGGTCCAGAACTTGACATATGTTATGCTTCACCACTGGCCCCACTCGGATTGGTAACACAACTGCTCCTTTTGAAGAATTTTTTGCATCATCATAGGCTTTACAGTTATCTTTTTGTGGGGATCCACTGACTCAACTGCATATCCCAATGATGTAACCAATTGTAATGTATAGATATTTAGACCTGCTCCATTGTCGATCAAGATTCGCTTGATCCTATGTTTGTTGATAAATCCTTCAATATGGAGTGAGGCGTTATGAGGTTGTTGGAAGAATGTATTGTCACTTTTAGAGAAAGTGAGACATGGTGATGACCTCAGATTACCAACCATAGCTTGAAATTGATCTAT
This sequence comes from Cryptomeria japonica, assembly GCF_030272615.1. Taxonomy (NCBI): domain Eukaryota; kingdom Viridiplantae; phylum Streptophyta; class Pinopsida; order Cupressales; family Cupressaceae; genus Cryptomeria; species Cryptomeria japonica. Next base: position 497,839,808 of record NC_081413.1, read on the forward strand.
ATTTAGATTCATAGGGACTGACGCTTCTTGGAGAGCTTGATCCAAGATTATTTTATGGGATGGGGATAGGCACAAAATCTCTAAGATGGATATAAGTGTGGGCATCTTATCTAATTGTTCTACAAGGTTATACTACTTTGGGATGGAGGTGGTGCCTTGTGGAGCTTCTTTAATGGTGATCTTGCTACGACGCATAACAACATTGCAAGTAGGGCTTAGATCTTTGATGGTAATGGTTGCAATTTTTCATCGGCATCATATAGGTGATTCACAGTGTAATTATAAGCGGCTTGTGTATATTCATTAGTATCTGTGTTTCATCTTGAACTGGAAGGACCCCTTTGATCTTGTGCTGGAAGTGGATTCTTAAACATAAGATGATCATTATTTATAGTTTTTGGGTTGTATCCTTCAATTTCAATCTCTCCTTGATCAATAAGATCCTAAACAAAATCTTTCAATCTATGAAAGTTACTTGTTTTATGCCATTTGCCTTAATGGAATTCGCAATGTTCATTATCCCTCCACCATGGAGGTTTGACCTGAGGTTCGTAATTAGATGTCTTTGGTAAGGTTAATAGATTTGAGGAGACCAACTGATGTAAAACTATTTCAATAGGTTCCCCTAAGGGAGTGTATGTACGTTTCGGTTTATAATGTTGTTGTCATTGTCTCGGTTCCTCTTGCGCTACATTGCATCCTTGATTTGGTGAGGGAGCAACCATGTTGTTCTTAGGAGGGGGGTTTTGCCCTACAAATCAGACCACAAGTTGTGCACTCTTGATAGTTCTTGCATCTACAACCCCATCATTGATGATGTTTTTGTTTTAATTCCAGAAGTTAGGTTTATCACTGTTGAAGCATGGGTGAGGGGCACCTCTTGGTTCATTGTATATCTTGATAAGCCCTTTTTTGATGAGGGCCCATTCACATTTTAAACCCTAAGTGATCATGTCATTAAAAGACTTTGTTCCTTTCATGTTTAGATGGAATTCCATTTCTTCGTTCAAGTTGGAAATAAATGTTTCCACTAGCTCTCATTCAGGTAACTGAAGAGAAGGTCTTCTAGACATTTGTCGCCATCGTTGCAGAAAAGCTAAAAATAGCTCCCTTGGTTTTTGCTTGGTGTTACACAAATCTACCATAGTGACATCGTGTTCTATGTTATGTGAATAATGTGCAATGAATTTCTGGACTAGTTCTTCAAATATCCTAATGTCGCCTATTAGTCGGGAAAACCATTGCGTGGTTGTCCCTCCCAAACTCTAAGGAAATAGGCACATTAGGTATGTGTCTTCATATGCCACTTCTAGGCAAGCTGAATGAAATTCCCTGACATGATCTCAAGGGTCTCCTTTTCCCTGATACTTTTCAAACTTAGGTGTTTCAAACCCTCATGGAAAAGGTGGCATATGTAGATTCCTATTAAAGGGATAGGGAAAAATATCATTAAATGAAAACTGGGTAGTTTTCACACCACTGTGGAGTTGTTGGGCTAGATTCTTGACTTTTTGCCACAACATGTCAATGTCATTAGGAGGAGGAGGAGGTGGGGGATGTCCTTGATGAAGGTCATATCTAAAGTTATCTCGACCTCTTCAACCCTCATGAAGACTATGGTGTTTTGATGCTTGCCGTAATTGTGTAGTATCAAAATCAGAGGGTAGTTTGGCTCCCTCTTGGGCAAATTTTAAAAAGTGAGCATCAACATTGTTCCTGAGGATTTCATTGAAAAGTTGATTGAAGAGGGGGTTGTGTTGTGCCCTTTCTATTGCTTCAGGAGTGGGAGTACTAGGATTTTCATCATTTGTATTTCCTCCAAGGGCTTCTTGGAACTCATTGAGATTTTTCATCCTCTTCCTCTTTGATTTCTTGTTGTCTAGTCCTTGATCTGGTTTGAGCCATTTTATTTGAAAGTTGTTTGCTGAATTTTGGTGAAAATGATTATGAGTTGGTGATGGAATGAGAGATAAATGTTTTGTGAACTGTTTTGCAAAGGGATCTCTAGCACTAAAGGTTTGATGTTACCAAAGTCCTTCTAAGAATTGCTTGTTGTGTTTGTTTGACAATGTTTGATATGATAAGGTATAGAGAGGTCTGAGATGTGTGATAGACCAAGCTATTTAGTAATGAGAGGATGCACTCATAAACTAGTTTTAACCTGTGTAGAAATGCCTCTTAGGATGAGTTTATCCTAGATGTAGAGACACTCTAAAAAGTGATGTGTTGTTTTGATTCAAGCAATTACTAAAAAAGAACTTAGGACAAGACTTCTTTATGCTTCTAGAGTTTTGAAATGGATTGATGATGCATGAATGTGAGAATGGATGGAATGTTTAAAATTCAATAAAAGCTCTGTGTTACAAATGGGACAAATTCTTCCTCTTCTCGTTCAGGGGTTGGTGGTTCTTCCCGAGCTATGTTATATGTGATGCAAATGTCTAGAAAGAAGGTAGGGTTGGTTTTGCGTCCCTTGTTTTTATGATAAATAAAAGCTCTATATTGAGTAAAAGCTCTATTGTTCAAAGATTCTTGATCAAACTCGTTGGATTTTCCTTGAAGATATAGACACATGTGACGTAAGAAGGCTCTATGTGATAAAGATTTGTCTATTGAGATAAAAGAATTTCCTTCTTTTTATGAAAGCCTTCGAGCTCAATGGTATTTTCTTCAAATTGATATGTTGATGAAGATTCTTCCTTCTCAAAATGTGAAGGATGGTCATATAGTGTGATACTTTGTTTTTTTGCACTGTGTTTTGATTTTTGCCAAATGTTGGTGTTGAAAATTTGTGTTGGATGAATACTCGTTTTTGAATTCGTTTTGATTTTCTTTGACAAGAAAACAGAGCAAGCACACAAACACAATAATGTTGCATCAAAAAAGGTACAAATAAGTGTGGGTCTAATTCAACCCAATCTTTGAACTCTTTGACCCCGTTGTAAATGTTTTTGTGTATGTTTTTCCAAAAAGCCTGAAGTCGGCTCAATTTATCACTAGTCTAACAAAAAATGAAGACACTTCAAACACACTTTATCCCTAAGGTAAAATGGCTAGTTATGATAATTTCAGCCCACATCTTGATATTTCTTCAACTTTGGTACTACATACCTTATGAATCCTATCGTCGTGGGTAAGGATATGATATACTACGTCTTGCACGAGCATAACAAATATATTATCCCTATGATGCGGGGGTCACCAATTTCATCAAGCTACAAGCAGCTTTTCAAAAAGCTATGTTTCTACTCAAGGAAATATGTATGGTGAGTATCTTGGGAGAAAAACCATCTATGCTCTTGCACTGAACTTCTCACAAATATCCTCAATCAATAGAATGGGTGGGCTTCTACATAAAAAGGTGTCTGGTAATGTTCGATGTTTTTGGACATAATTTCATTCTACAGTGACTCACAAAAGAGCCTTGTAACTTGTGGTGGGGCCCATATGTCCTTTTGACAAGTTACACTATAGGAACAACTATACCCAAGGCTACAACTTTCACTCACATTTGATTTCTATAGCAGCTCGAAGGATTTACCGTGCGAGGTCGTTCCCAAGAGTGATGTGTCTCTTGGTAGGCCTCTCTTAAAAATATAAAAATTTGAGTGTTACTAACACTTTTCTCATGCACCTAGGACCGCAAAATCCAAGGGAGAGGATAGTGTGTGTTACAAGTAGGACCACTTGACAAACTTTGCACAAGTGTTTCAATCACTGAAACCATTTGTTCTTTTTAACTGATTTTCATTGCAATGTGATCTAACTATTTTGGAGATGTTGCTCCAACAATCATGGTGTTCTTTTTAACTTTCAAAGGCAAAATGTTTTGTAAACTAGGAACTTGAAATCCTAGTCAACTGAATTGAAAACACGTTTTGCTTGAAGTAAAATCATTTTATTGAACTTGAAGGAAAAATGACTTGTTCTTTTTAGTTTTCCCAAAATGAAGTGTTGATTGTGAATTTTTTTAAGTTGATGCAAGAAATGAAATTTGTGTTGTCTTGTTTTAAAACCCAAAATAAATATTTTGCTCCTATCTTGCAAAAAAGAAATTTGTTGGGTTCTGAAATTGTGGTTCTTTTTACCTTTGACAAATGAGATTCTTTTTATGAGCCCAAACAAAATATGTGAATCCTTTCAAGAGCCCAAATTGAAATGTGAAGTTGATTTTAAACTAAAATAAAAAGTTAATTCATTTTTTTAAGCGAAATTTGAAAAAGTTAGTAAAAACATTAAATTTACTTCCTAATCTAATTTAAAAACCTACACAAAGAGATAAATAGTTAGTAAAATCCGCATCTTCGATGGGCTTCTACAAGCCTAATTTTTTTGTTTTTTTGGTTACAAGGTATTTTTTTACAACTCTCTGTTACAATAGCACTACTCTGTGTGAAAAGAGAAGTGCTATTTAACATGAAAGTGCAATAGAAAAGACAATAGCGTTGAAAGAAATGCGAGTGCGTAGGAGACAATAACGCTAAAAGCACTGTTGTCAAAAAAGAGAGTCAAAAGCGCTAATACTAGAACAATAGCACTACTGTAGGGTCAATAGCGCTACAATAGGAATGAAAGTGGCAGTTTGGGGTCAATAGCACTATTAATGGGAACAATAGTGCCAATTTACCAATTTACAAAAGCACTAAAGCGAGAACAAAAGCGCAAAAGCGCGACCTATGTGTCAATTAAAACATTCAAAAAGTTAGTAGTTTCAAAAAGGTTGCTCTTCAATTCACGTCAGGTTCACCAAATGATGCTCTGTGAAAAGGATGGTTAGGAAATCTGTTTGATGACAACACACACACAAGAGAGCACCAAAAATAAATGTTAGATGTTAGTGTTAGCAAATCAAAGATTAAGCACTATCCTAAGCAAGCATATCAAGTGAGCTACTAAGCATGAAATAGAAAGCATACAGAGACCAAAGAAATAAACTAAACTCCTACAAATGCTGCCCAAAACATTCATAGTGGCTCCTCCCTTGTTCCTCTCCTCTCAAAGTTCCAAATGAGTGTAGCTCTCTGCAGCTTTTTACACTATAGATGCCTTATGGAGGTTCAAGATTGAAAAAGACTTTAAACTATGCTATGCAAGTGTAAAACAAACTAAATATGAGATATTATGAAATGAATTAAGATTAATTTTAGTCCAAAATGACAATATGAGTGATTATGCTAAAATGATTTCTAAAATTTACTATAAACTAGATGCATACAAGCTTTTAGGATTATGGATGTGCTTGAGAATACTTGAGAATTTTAAAATGAGCAATGTGAGCTTTATTTATAGGTAAAAAGGAGCAATGGAGGGTTGAGATTGAGTAATCTCAACAAGGGTTAGGATTGAAGGGCTTATGATCCATGTGAGGGCTTTCAACCCAATCCTAGGATGGCAAATGTCAACAAGAGATGGGTTGAGAGGAGAGGGGAGAAGCATTAAATGATTGACATGATCTGAGGGTTATCTTGAGAGGTAAGGTTAATGTCAAGTTGAGTGAATAAATTCATTATTCAAAGAATAATGCCTTTATCCAATGGATAAACTCTTGTGCTTTGAGAAGTGACTCCAAGTTGCTTAGGAATGTGACAATATTTAAGGGAGGGATTAGGCTGATTAGGAATGATTAGAAAGTGGTTAGAAGGGTTTAGAAGGAGATTTTGCATTGCAAGTGGATTTGGTGGATGAGGGAAAATAGGATTGAAATAAAAATAAAATTATTTTATTTCAACTTGTGGTTGCAACTTGCATTTGTTGGAGAATGCAATTGGGGGGGGGGGGTGTTAATGATTTAAATAAATGTTTTAATTATTTATTTAAAAGAGGAAAAGGGATTGAATTAAATAAATATGATTTATTCATTTAATTGATTGTGAATTTGATTTAATGAATTAATTAAAATAAATTGAATAATTTATTTAATGAATAGGAGAATGTTTGAAGATGAATTAATTAAATGTTTTTTAATTAACTATTGGCTAGTGGGTTTATTATTCAAATAAATAGTAAATATACATTTTAATTAAATGGACAGATTTATGTGAGTACATATACCATAATCTATAGTCAGCAGTACCTTTCAGATACCTAAAAATTCTCTTGGTTGCTATCAGGTGTGCTTCCTTTGGAGTCTTTTGGAATCTTGCAACTATACCAACCACATGCGCTATATCCGGTCTGAGTTGAACAACATAGTGTAATTTTTCAATCATTGACCTATATTCCTTTTCATCAACAGACTTAGATGCATCTTCCTTGGATAACTTACAACCTGTAACCATTGGTGTTCCATCTGGTTTACAGTCACTTATGCCAAAAGTCTTCAAAACCTCTTTGACATACTTAGATTGAGTAATGAAAATACCATTCTTCATTTGTTGCATTTGCAAGTCTATGAAATTTTTTATTTCCCCTAATAAAGACATTTCTAACTCATTTTTCATTTCATCTACAAAAGTATTGCTCATGACATCATTACCTCCAAAAATAATATCATCAACAAATACTTCACTAACCAGTATTTGATCTCCTTCAGACTTGAGATAAATATTACTATCATCACTGGTTCTTGCAAAGCATATCTTCATCAGATGTGTATAAAGTCCTTCATACCATGGTCTAGGTGGCTTCTTTAATCCATACAAAGCTTTATGCAATCTACATACCATTTCTTTCTCACCTGTCAAAGCATAACCATTTGGCTTGTCTATGTATACCTCTTTGTCCAATATCCCATTAAAAAATGCAGACTTAACTTCCATCTGATATACCTTGAACTTCTTATGGGCTGTAAATGCAAGTAAAGTTTTGACACCTTCCAGTCTTGCTACTAGTGCAAAAGTTTCACCATAATCTTCTCCTTCTTCTTGAGCATAACCCTTGTAGACTAATCTTTCCTTGTTGTGAACTACAACACCATCTTCATTTAACTTGTTTCTAAATACTCATTTAGTACCTCTAACATTCTTATTTACCGGTCGGGGTACTAGGGTCCAAGTGTTGTTCTTCCCAATTTGATCCAATTCCCCCTCCATAGATTTAACCCAATAATTATCACCAAATGCCTCCTTATCACTTCTAGGCTCAATAGTGGAGATCATGGAAGAGTTATCTCTTATTCTCCTTCTAGTTAGTACTCCAACACCCTTATCCCCAATAATCTTCTTAGGACTGTGATTCGGTCTTTCATACCTAGGAATAACATGATCTTTCTCTTCAGGTTCAGCTTCTTCATTATCATCTTCTTCTGAATTTATTTGTTCTGGTTGAATAGGTGCATCGGAATTTGCTTTACCAGTTTTTGATTTAACAGTTTCAAGTTCCAAAACCAAAATGCAAGGATCTTCATCCTTTTTCTCTAAACTGGTTCCTTCTGAGACTTCAAGACATTCATCTACTTGAACATCAACACCCTCAACAAGTCTCTATGTCTAGTTGTTGAAGCATTTATAGGCCTTACTCTTGGTGGAATAGCCAAGAAATATGCCTTCATCACTCTTAGCTTCAAACTTTCTAATGTAATCACCTCTTTTAATAAAACATTTTCTACCAAATATCTTTAAATAGCTAACATCAGGTGATCTTCCATACCAATATTCATAAGGGGTCTTGTCCATGCCTCTTTTCACAAGAACTCGATTCATTGTGTAGAAAGTTGTACTTATAGCTTCTTTTCAAAAAGTTTTCGCTGCACCTCTTGTATCAACATTGTCCTAGCAGCTTCAACCACTGATCGGTTGTTCCTCTCTGGGATACCATTCTATTGTGGTGTCCTTGGTGCAGAAATTTGTCATTTGATACCATTCTCATCACTTCCTCAGAAGTAAATTCACCGCCAAGTGATCTATTCTTAGACATTTTATCTTTTTGCCACTCTCTTTCTCAGCTAAGGCCCTGAATGCCTTGAACTTACCAAAAGCTTCATTCTTATCCTTCAAGAATGTGACCCACATCATCCTTGAACAATCATCAGTGAAGATCATGAAATATATGTCACCTTGAATGCTTCTTGTTCTTATTGGTCCATATAGATCTGTATGAACCAAATATAACAAGTTCTCTACTGAGAAAGACTTTCTCTTAAAAGTTGAAGAAGTCATCTTTCCTAACTGACATTCTTTGCAAAGAGCATTAACCAGTTTGTCTAGCTGAGACAGACCTCTTACTATCTTGGACTTGCTCACTTTAACAGTGTTATCAAATTTTATATGACAAACTCTCCTGTGCCAAAGCCAACTATCATCTATCTTTGCGATCAAACAGTTGCTAACTGTAGGATTAAGATGAAATAGATTACCTCTGGTTTGTTTCCCGGTTGCAATCAATTCACCTTTATTGTCAAATATTTTGCACATACCATTTCTAAGCTCTAGTGATTATCCTTTGTCCTTAAGTTGTGCCATACTTAGAAGATTGTGCTTTAGACCTTCAATCCAATAGACATCATCAATACTTCTCTTCCCATTAAGAGAAATAATTTCCTTACCTTTAACCATACAGGTTGAGTCATTACTAAATTGGACACCACCGTCAAATTCCTTTAAGGAAAGAAATTTTCTCAGACCACCAGTCATATGATGTGAACAACCACTATCAATGATCCAATCATTAGAGTTATCCATCCTAGACACCAGTTCCTTCTGATCTGATATCTCTTCCTTAATGGATACAAACACAATATCTTTACTAGCATCATCATCAGATTCTTCATCGGGGATACCACTGTCAACCGATATAAGACAATCTCTCTTGCCTTTACCCTTATACTTCTTGAATTTGTCTCTCTTGTATTTATTTTCACCATTAGGACAATTAGCTGGTATATGACCAATCTTGTTGCATGGAAAACATTTTAAAGGTAGGGTCAGTGCAAGAAGCTGAGTCCCCTTTTTGGCCAAAAAATGGAAGTGTTTTCCCTGATTTTTAGATTTTGTCTCATTTGAGCTTAAATTTTGAAATACTTAGAGATTGAATATTGGAAAAAGTAAGTAATATTAAGGATATCCCTCTGAGTCTACTTTCCAACTATGTAATTTATTTTAGTACCCACATAATAAAAAATTACTTTTTTAATGGACTTGTAAAAACTATGTTTTAAAAATGCATGTTTTAGGACCATACCATGCATGTGTACGACCCACACTTTTTGACACAATTAAAATTATTTTCTCAAACCATTTTGGGGAATGGTTTGTAACACACTGAAGATCGATGAGCATATATTTTTTTTTTTTTTTTTTCTAATTTTCTTTTTTAATCAATTTTTTAATGACCATAATTATCTTTTTAAAAATTTGACGTGTACAGCCCACATAATTTGACGTAAACTTAATTTTTTTTTTGAAATAGAAAAGAATTTTGTGTAGACTGATGACATAATTTTTTTTTAAAAATTCATCAAAATAAAAAAATAATTAAATTAACAAAATTAGTTAATATTTCAAGTTTCTGGACCCAATTTAGTATAAATTAAATGAAAAATAGTTAAAATTATCAATATTTAAATAAAATTACATATTTAGGATCTACACAATATGATCTAAAATGATTTTTAATTTCGTATAAAAATTCTCTAATTACAAGCATGTAAAGTATTTAAGAAGTTCATATTTGTGCTTTCATTCATGGAGATTTGAATTTGCAGGTCCATGTCTCAGGTGTGGCCATCGCAGGCCTATCTCGAGCCTAATCCTGAGCCAAGTGGAGGGTTGTGGAATCAACTTCCAAAGAATAGGGCTCTGTTCCTTTTTTTTACAGTTGGATTTAATAGCGGGCCCACGTTATTTAAATAACAGGCCCCCATTTCTAAAATAGGGGCCCATTCCTAAATAACCATTACTGTAAAAAAAAGACAAATTGCATAAATTTACCACACTATCATTGAAATCCATACTGACAAACTTTTTTTACATCATCTGGCAGTACTTTTTAATATTTTTTGCACAAATTTCTGAAGAACACGGTAAAAAGATATTATTTTTTGAAGAGGAGTTTGTAAAGATGGGTTCTAAGCAACATCAAAAGAAACAAAGGAAGACAATGACAACGGATGAAATTCAAGCACAAAGAGAGAAGGAGGAAAAACACTAAAGAGATCAAAGATCACAACAACGACAATTAAATAACACTTTTGAAGCATCTAGCTCAGTGCGCATTGTAAATGAGAGCATTGAAGAGAACATGATGGATGCAAGAAATATAGAACCAAACATGGGCATGAGTGTTGATGCAAATATTCATGTGGTTGCGAATCCTGGTATGTTTTTAAATCCCCAAGACTATGATGCCAGTCAAATTGCCGATTTAAATGAAGCTGGTTATAAATTTCATACAGCAATAAGAAAATAAATAAAAATTGAAAATACTACACCACCCTCTCTAAATGAAAATGAACGTAATTTGTTTACTATTGAAAGCAATGTGCTAGATAATCTTAATGGGTTAGTTTCTTGGAGACAAATCAGAACACATGTGAACAGATTATATAAACAATTTTTCTATAATAAAAAGTTAGGATTCCAATGTCAATTAATGGTACAATTAATAAACATGTTAAAAATGCGTAAAGTCATGAAAAAAATAGGTATTTATGCAAAACCAAAAAGAAAATATGAATCATATAAGCAAGTTGTATCTACTGTTGCTAGTGCCTTCGATTTTCTCGAAAAAAACAAGTCGATCTAAAGATAAGAATGCAACACGTAGAGTTATAACAACTTCTATAGTTGACAAAACAATTGTTAGTAAAAGAATGTTAAGTGATATAAGTGGCTATTTGAACTTACATCGTAGAACCTTGTCAAGATCAGCCAAAAGAAGAGACACAATTGAAACTGATCCACTAAACCATTGTTGGAGTTTTAGTGGTAGACTTCAAAGGTTGGACATGAAATTAAATAATGAAACTAAACAATTAATTGTAAATTTTTGGCATGATAACAATAGAGTTTCATCAAATGCTAGAGATGTTTTAAAGTTAAGTGTGGGATCAAAAATTCTTGATCCTCATCCAAAACATCTTCTTCACATGACTCAAACTGAATTCTTTAAAAAAATTAGTGATGAATCTATGTTAATGAATTTATAAATTAGTCAAAGATAATTTGAAAAATGCAAACCCTGGTATGTTAAAATCAATAAATAAAGAATATCTTGATGTTGTAAAACTCATCTTCAGTTTCATTACTTCTATGATGTTTTTCGATATATACGTTGTATGTTGCATGGTAATGATCTTGTGCAGGATTGTGGTCTTTATGTTCCACATGAAAATATAAAAGATTTAATTGCAAGTTTATTTTGTAAACCACCTTATGAACAATTATTTCTTTCCAGTTCATGCATTTATGGCCTTTGCAATTTATGTGGGAACTATTTTTTGATAGGTGAATGTTTGCATGAACATGTTTCATCTGAGTTTGGACAAAAAATGGTTGATGTTAGGAGATTTAAAAATATAGAATATCCTCTAAAGGATGGAAAGATGGGGAAACGTTTAGAATTGATTATAGAGCAAAATAGTGTGAATGCATTTTTCAGTGAGTTTAAAAGTCATATTGTTCCAAAATATGTGAAACATTCCCAACATGCTCGATGGCTTGACAGACAGTTTCGCATATGCAAGAATACATTTCCAGTTGGAACAATAGTATCAGTTGTGGATTTTGTAGAAAATTATACTCTAAAACTACAAGAGGAAACTCAATCACAATACTACAACTCAGTGCAAGTGGCCATATTTGTGCACATTATATATAGACATGACCATGACACTACATAAGATAACAAATTTTTTTTGAGGGAGTATCATTTCTATGTTAGTGATAATCAATTACACTCATTAGAGTTTGTTCAGCATTGATTCGAGGTATTTCATGATATTCTTAAGGAAAGAGAAATTGACATGAAACAACATATGATATGGTCAGATAACTGCACTGGACAATTCAAAAATGAAAGAATGTTTTATGGGCTATGCAAAGTTCACAAGATAATTAATGTCCAACATTTATGGAGTTTTTTTGAAGTGAAATATGGTAAGGGGGAACACGATGGAGCTGGTGCCTGTGTAAAAAGAGCTCTTGCTAGAGAACAATTGAAATTCAAGGATGCAGTGAAATTCAGAGATGCTCGTGCAGTTGTAGATTGGTGCAATTCAAAGTTGTCAAAAGGATCAACTGAGAACTCTGCAATTCAATATTTCTTCTGGTTGGTAGAGGAAGATAGTATTCCTATTCGGCATGATTGTAATACCGTCATAGGATCAGCTAAATGGCATTTGTTTAAGAGTTCTAATTCAAACACATGGACTATATTCACAAGGCAACTTGCTTTCTTTTGTCAATTTTGTGTTTCCGGAGATTGGGAATTTTGTGAGAATAAAGAATGGGTTGAAGAATGGCAACAAAGATCATTGACACTCATAGATGAAAATGATCTGCATGAAAGAACTGATGAAGATATGGATCAGATATTTGCATCAAATGACTATGATCACATTTCAGATCTTGTTCAACAAGGTAAAATTGTTTTTGAAATTTGTTTTGATTTATTAAATAGTACATATATATGAAATCTTGCAGTGTATATTTTTGTTTTTATTTCTCATTAAATATTAAAATATATTTGTTTTGTGCATAGGACATGTCTATGTTGTTGTTGTACCAGAGAACAATGAAAAGAGGACAAAGTATTGGTTGGCTCGATGTGTAGAGACAAAACATAAGCTAACCACTCCTCAAGTAGATGATGATGGTTATGACTATCCAACAAGATTTGTGGTTGTTGTTGGCACTTGGCTATGCAAATATCTAACAAGAAAGAATGGACTGCCTGCATTTGAAGATTATGAATTAGAGAAGAAGATTATACATTACTCGCATTTGGTAGTGGTAACTAATATAAAATTGGATATATATTGTGGCAGGCCTGCTAATAAACAATTATGGACTCTCTCTATGGAAGAGCACTATAGATGCTTTTCAAAAGAGAGAGGATGCAGATGGTATAACAGAATGAATATCAAGTAAGTTATAATTTGAACCCTTAATCCACCTCCCTTTTAAAAGTCGTGATGTATATTTTATGTGGAATTTTAAATCATGCATCATAATTATAAAATCTAATGTAGTAATTTTGTTTAAGGTCTACCACAAGTAGAAGGCATCAATGAAAACCAAGTTATTTGTGCATACTTTATGTTTCATTTTGAATAATTACACGTAAGTTAAATTTTTGTACCCTTAAGGAAAATTCCTTTGAAGAGTCATGATGTATGCTTTATGTTGTCTTTTAAATTCAATGCATCCTCATTATAAAAACTAATCATATGTCTTTTTTTTTTCCAAGTCTCTCAAAGTAGACTTGGCCTCAATGACTACTATTGTTTGTGCATACTTTATGTTGTATTTTGAGAGATATAAATCCTTATTACTATAATTTAAATAGATTGTTTATTTTATTTTAGATAGGTCTTCTTGATTACACTTTGTGTAATATAGATAAATGAGAGACTATTGGTCAAATTTATGAATGAAATAATTATGTTTTAATCAAGTTCTATTCAATATATTTGTTTTGATACTTTTCTCTTATCATCATTATTATTGTAATGGTAATTATATATTTGATTATATATTTTCCTTATCTATGATGATTAATACTTTTTAATTTAGAATATGTTATAATTATAAGACATGTTTTGATACTTTGGTCTTATCATCATTGCTAGTTCATGATCTACACCTTTAGTTTATCTAATCGCAAGTTATTTAAATAAAATTCCATAAATAAAATTTCAAGTCCACATAATCCATATATATATCTGGATGGTACCATGATGAACTCCACATAATATCTAATATGCACAAAATATATAAAGTATGCACAAAATATATATGATCTAATCCTATTATGCAACTATCCATATATATAAAGTATGTGCACGTTCAATATAATATATACAATGTTAAAAAAAATTACATGTGTAAAGTCCATAAAAAGTACATATCATATAAAATAGTACATGTACATAATATCAGAGTCAAATAAACATTAAAAATCTAAGTGCTATCATCAATAACATCTCGTGGTCTCATCTCCTTGAGACGTGGACCAAATCCACCCGTCTCGTGATGTACAAGGAAAAAATAATATTAAAATACTTGAAATTAACTATTAAAAGAATCATTTATCAAATACAGTTGGAATTCATAAATTAAGTTACAAACTTAGGATATGTGTGTGCACATCAACTCTAGTAACTTGTTCTGCATGTACTATATGCTCGATAGTTGTGTCATCTTGTATACAAGATAAGAAACATGATATAATGAACATGAGCACATACACATGTTTATTTTTTTATTAAATAAAAATAAATATTTATAATTTTATTTTAAAATAATCATATAATAAAATATCATACATAAGATTGCTCATCAGATCCTCTAGCAATATCTTGTACAGTATATGTAGTGCTAGCTAAGTCTTGTACAAGGTCAAATTCAAAGTATCCAATTAAATCTTAAATTAAGAGTCAAAATAAGATCAAATTAAGCATTACATATTAAGACCTCAAAGGATGTCGATGTGCATTCAAATTGGCTCTAATAAAAACTATGAGTATAACCTATCCTGATAGTAGTGTCCACCCACAAACATGCATTTAATGAAATCATGTTTATTGAACATATATATGTGTATTAAATAATTTCAAGTTAATTTACAATGTTGTAAGAGTTCATATTTAATTTATGAATTCTAAGATACATACCATAGATGGTGGCACAGTTGTCACACCCTATTCTTGATGTGATGTAGAGGGTCTCTCATGCCCTGAATCCTGAAGAAAGAACCATTCAATGTATCAACATGAAAATTTATATAGTATACGATGATAACATATTAACTTAAAAAGCCATTATAATGTCTAGATAGAAATTGATACTATACCCCATAAGGTGTGCCGAGCTGTATTCTAGTAGATGCAATATTGACTCTAATATTATGTGTAGTCCTTATCTACATAAACCAAATTTATTTAATGAAGTATTAGATTGTATAAAAAAAAGACATGCACTTAATTTATACCTATATTTAATGAAGTATTTAAAGATTGACATATATGATGTCATCATACTATCATCTACTACATCATGCTTAGCTGGAACTGAAGCAGATCTTGGATCAGCAGTAGGACCTACACACATCTCATGACAAATCAAACACATATGTGGCATCCATCAAGGAGTAGATGCCATGTGAGCAGCTTGCTCACTCAAATTACGTGTGAGGGAAGTCAAAGCATCTAATGTCGAAATGAATGATGTATTCTTCACATCTGCAAGAATCGATGGAGCAACAAGTGGAACTATGGGTGGATTTGGTAGGGGATTATTACTCCGTGCCCCTAATCTATGCTATGACATTCCACGACCAACACCCTGGAATAACCTAATATCAAAATAATTTGGTTTTTGGTGCATTAAAAACTCACAGTATAATTTATTCAAAAAATATAAAGGGACCTCATAATTACGATGTGGTGGATAATTAAAAACCATCCACCATCTATCCCAAAAGTGTCCAGCCATTTCTAGATGCACACACCACCTAATTGAAATTCTTTTCTGGTTAGGTTGCACTAGTTCTCTTGTTTTTGGGTTAGTAAATTATGGACATAAATGAGCTTTGGTTATTTTGAGATCAGTGACTTGCCTATAAGTTAAACCATCGGCATAAAAATCATGCAACTCTTGTCGTCGTCTATGAAATTGATCTAATTGGTAATCAACAGATCTAACTAACTCGACAACAGTTTGCATTGATTTTGCAAACTCTAGAAGATGGGGTGGCGTGATTGGCTCAGTTTGGATAATAGTAATATTTTGTTCAATCACTTGTAGGTTTTCATTAATTCGTTCTCTTAAAAGAATTTCATCCAATCTAGGGGGTGGAGGTGGAGGTGGAGGTGAAGGTGGTGGTGGTGGTGGTGGTAGTGGAGGTGGTGGTGGAGGTGGAGGAGGAGGGGATTTCGGTGGGAGATTTTCACCTAATAATTCATCTATGTTAAAGACATCCATGACAACAAAGAGCTCCTGCATATATAAAGATATACATGAATTATATACAACTCTATGTCAAACAAAAATCTATTTTAGTTAAAGAAAACCATTTATAAATAGTAACATTTCTATGTTATTTAATGACATACACATGAAATATAATATAATATTGAACTTAAAAAAAATACATGTACATACTATTGAATCTTTAAATATAAAATTTGCACACAAAACTTAATAAAAAATTTCAATGAAACTTCATAAATCTATTATATATTCAATTTACTACATTCATTTCTGGTAAAATGCATCAACTATTAAAATCAATATAAAATATTTCATACATGAACTTGTAAAAAAAGTTAAATAAGATCAGCATATGGTCAAAATAATGGTGTAGTACACATCATATAGGCAAAAGTGACCATGAAATTAAACAAATGGTCCAACTTGGCATCAGTGAGTATGATCAAATATTGCTTGTAGGATTAGTAGGACAAGTAGGTTCATTAGAAAAAGACTCAATACTTTCAAATGAAGTGTGATAGGATCAATATGAAGGATGGGATAGAAAAATATAGTTAGGATCACAAGTGATCAATGATTTGAAGCTCAACAATGGTGCAAATATTCAAATATACAAATTATGATAATATGATAAGTATGATATCTAATTTAAAATATTTAATATACATGATAGTGGAGTACCATGATGCCTCTAATGTAGGATCAACCTATGTGATATAATAATATAATATTTATATAAGTAGGATCGCTCGTAAGATATGCCAATGTAAGATCAATAAAGAAGTGGGAAATAAGATGATCCTCCTTAGTGTAAGAATATATAAGGATTGATGATAAGTGCTTAAAATAAGATATTGAAATGTAAGATCATTATGCTCTATAAACCAAGATATGATCATAAGATCATGCAAGATAATAGCAATACAAGATCATCATGTGAGGCACAATCATATGATACTAAGATGCAAAAATGCGTGATCAAATAGTGATAATCTATTATATTCTCTAAAATAATAGGCATGAAAATAAAGGATTGTAAATAGCATGCTCTTGTTGAAAAAAAATAATAATGATGATAAGTCATTGATGAAAAATAATAAATAACATGCTTTTAGTAACTAGACATAAGAGTAAGAGATCATATAGACCTAATTATTAGTGTACCTAGATATAATTATATATAAATGGAAGGTTATACAAAAATGATCTAAAGTGATAAATTGCCCAATGTATGAACATAAGATAATACTTTAAGAAGATAGATTAACCAATATACAAACATAAGATAATGCTTTAATAAGATAAAAAAAACAATATATGAACATATGTGAAGCAAATAGTCTTGACGATCATAAGATAGAACACAAATTAAAGTATGAGACATAAATCATTATGGGAAATTAGTAGTTATTAATAAAGTTTAGATATTGTAAAAATAGGGGATAAAACATATGAAGTAAAAGTAGGAATCATCAAAGCAAATCAAGTGAGAAAATATTAAACATGCCCTACAAGTGGGGTAATAGAATATGAAGTAAAGACATAAAGGAGATAAATAGCTACCAAAAGATAAAGTAGATGTGAAAAGTGAACAATATGAAAGATAAATTATGAATGAACATTCACTTTGTTGGTGCATAATTATTTTCTTGTATTTAGCTAACTATTGTATTGCATGATACATGATATGGATGATGACAAGGATGGTTGAGAATAAAGAGAATTTGAATGGATTATGGTATACTCCTAAGTGTAGGGTACTTTTAAAAAATAGATTATACATGATGCAATAATTTGGTCTTCATCATGGTACTTCTCCAAGGTGTCATAAGAAATGTTTTCACCCATGAATAGAAAAATTATGTTTACTTTTCTCTCTTTCTTAATTTTTATGCAGTACCAAATCCTTTAGGTGTGGATATGTTAAATTATACGTGGGATATTTATGAGTTTTTAAAAACCCTAGCCAAAAAATATAGGACACCAACTATGGACCTATTATGCAATGTCATGACATAATAGGACTTATTATGTCATCATGGTATAATAGGTCCTATTATGCAATGACATGATATAATAGGTCCTATTATGCCATGAAATGACATAATAGGTCCATAGTTAGTCCTATCATACTAAGTAAACATGTTGAATTAGTACTTCAGTGTTGAGCTCAATTAGATGATGGAGTTGGCAATTCGAGAAAATCATGTCATGTCATGGCTTAATAGGTGGACTATTATGCAATGTAATGGAATAATAGGTCTTATTATGCCATGACATGATATAATAGGACCAACTATGGACCTATTATGCAATGTCATGGCATAATAGGACATATTATGCCATCATGGCATAATAGGACATATTATGCCATCATGGCATAATAGGTCCATAATTGGTCCTATCATACTAAGTAAACATGTCGAGTTAGCATGGTTTCAGTGTTGGAGATGAATTAGATGATGAAGTTGGAAATTAAAGAAAATCATGTCATGTTGTGGCTTAATAGGTCCTATTATGCACCTATTATGCCATGATGGCATAGTAGATCCTATTATGCCATGACATAATATGATAGGACCAACTATGGACCTATTCTGCAATGTCATGTCATAATAGGTCCATAATTGGTCCTATCATACTAAGTAAACATGTTGAATTAGCATAGTTTTAGTGTTGGAGATGAATTAGATGATGAAGTTGGCAATTCGAGAAAATCATGTCATGTTGTGGCTTAATAGGTCCTATTATGGACCTGTTATGCCATGATGGTATAATAGGTGGACTATTATGCAATGTCATGGCATAATAATTATGCCATGATGGCATAATAGGTCCTATTATGCCATGACATGATATAATAGGACAACTATGGACCTATTATGCAATGTCATGGCATAATGTGTCCATTATTGGTACTTTTATCCCATGACATGACATAGTAGAACTATAATAGGACCTTTATGCCATGACATGGAATAAAACTAAGCCTAAACTTTGATATCTAAAATTTGAAGAGTAATGTTAATTATTTTTTATGGTCATACTAATAGTGATAACTTTTGTATTGCCTAATGAGGATTAAGAACAATTTTGGTACATATGTTCAATTTAAGGAATTGGAATGGTGGCTTGCTAGAAGTGGTTAAATTTTTTGTTTATTGGTTGAAAGGCCCAATACCTAAAAAAATAATTCCTAGAAACATTTAACAGTCCCATTGTGCCATTTCATTTGGTTTGGTTTGGTTTGGATTTGGTTTTGATTTCTATTTAGTTTCAGTTTTGTTTTGGTTTTGGTTTTGATTTTGTTTCGATTTGGTTTCGGTTTCAGTTTTGATTTTGTTTCAATTTGTTTTTGGTATTCATTTTGATTTCCATTTAGTTTTGGTTTTGTTTCTATTTGGTTTTCGTTTTGATTATTTTGAGATATCTTGTATCTTGTAAATTTGATATTTTGTTTTGTTAACTATCTAGGTTTGGTTTTGATTTGTAAATTTGTTGATTAGGGTTTAGGGTTAACTGTTAAAGAATATTTCAGATCAAAATTAAGAATTTACAAATGTAAAAACAAATTTATTTATAGGCTACTTTAAAAAAAAAAAAAAAACCCAACAAATCTAAATAATACACACAAAAAAAGGAAAAATATACAAGAAAATTACAAAATTTGAAAATAGATGATTGAATGTGTACCTAGGATAGTGGTGGAGGCTTGAAATGAAATCCACAGCACGGGGGGCCTTTTTTGATCTCCTATTCTCACTTCACTTCCAGGGTGAAAATGAAAAAATTCACTCGAAAAAAAAGGGTAAAATACGATTTAGAAATGGAGGCCCATTCCTCGTTTTGTTTAAAACTGGCCCCCCATTTTAGAACAAAACAGGGGCCTATTTATTTTCGCTTCGGACCCCCATTACCTTTTGGCTCGGGTTCCTGAAGCATAAATGGGCCCTCATTTTTTGAAAACAGGCCCCCGTTTTCCAACGTGCAGACTTCCGTGAATTTGTGACATTCTAATTATAAAAGTTTCATGTTCGCCTGCATCTAATAGCCACAAGATAGGATCACCTAAAGCATCCTATTCCCATACTTTCAAGCTATATTTTCAAGAAAGGGTTCCTCTCTGATCGTTCTACTCGAATCCAACTCTATTTCTTCATACCACATTTGTAGCTTACTGTTCATGTTGTTTTATATCAATTTTCCATTATTTTCCCTAGATTTAGCATTCAATTTACATCCTTCCAATTGCATCTTAAACTCAATCAAAAGGAATAAAATCCAATTAGTATTCAACCCTCATCCTAATATAATTGAGATTGAATCTATTGAATTATTTCTCCTTTTCATGTAATGTATATGAAATAGGTTTAATTTCTAGTGTACATAACTGAACTTGCAAAATTGAATCACCTCTATCAAGGCTATGTTTGAGGGAGTGATTTTTGTTCCTTACAAAGTGTTGAGAATTTTCATTAGAGAAACCTCAATAGCCTTTTCTTGTTGCTCCTCTAACTATGAATCCAATGTGACCACCTCGTGGGGACTATTATTTTCCATCCCAATGACTACTTCTTGAGCCACTACTTTGTCTTCTTTAGTTCATTTGAACAACTTACTCTCCCATATGGTAGATGAATCCTCTCTCCCAAAAACGCACCCCAAGATTGAATATAGTAATCCTCTACATCTACCACAAAGCATTGGAGAGGAATTAATTCCTTTTTTTTTCTCCTAGATTCTTGCCTTTGTTATTATCTCCAAATCATACCAACATGTGCCTCTTGGATTCATTTAAATTTAGATCCTTACATTGGATCCATGATAAGGATATTTTTGTCAAAGAAAATAAAGGATAATAATTGCTCTCCAATGAAAGTTATGGCTTCTTTGTTCTAAAACTTTGAAGGTAGGTTGAAAAGTTTGAACAATACTAGAATTCTATCTATTTCATGTTATATTGGATCGAAGTTTGGATGCCATAACTTAATTTAAAAACCTACCCCTTCCAAAGACAATGACTTATCCTCCATGATTTATTTTGGATATGCTTATAAACTACATTGACCAAAAAGTACTATTTGGGCAAAAATCTTACCCTTACATTGTCTCCCAAGTGATCCAACCACCATCGCACAACTATTTCCATGGAAAGACCTAACCCACACTATTTGGTGAAGAAAGCATATCTTTTCAATTTCTGTTTCATCAGTAGGATGATTTCGCCAGAATTATACCATGGCCTTATTAATTATGGGTTTTTGCTTCATACTGATGACTCTTTTTTAATAAACTGGATCCCTTTTGAGTTGTCATTCCTTCTTTTGGTGAAATAAGTTACCTAGAGCTTTATTACCTTTGCATGAAGAGGATCACCTAATAAGTTTATTTTGACCCACTTGGGATAGTATTAGCCTATGTTGCAAAGGCTAGGATCTCCTTATTGTAGCATCTCATGTGTTTCCCATTGATCAAACTCTAAAAGGTGCTCAAAGCTCTGCTACTCCTATTGGACTATTCTACTACCTTAGAAACTTTCACATCCTTGCAATATTGCTCCACCATGCCAACCTCTAGAAATATTAAATTTAGATCTTTCATAACTGTAAACGTATAATAGGAAAACAAAACTTGATTGATCTTATTCAAATACCAATAAACATAGGTGAGCATATACACATATATGATTTCAAAGTGGTGAATAGTTGCAGCGACAACCAATAACCAACTTGATAACTAACAATGTAAAACAGTTATGCCAAAATCCCCCCCCCCTTATTACATTGTTCCTAAAACTTGTCCTAGTGACCCTCCTTAAGGCTTACACAATAAAACATGTTGATTACATAATATGAATACATATTTTTGGAAGATCTTCTCTTGAAGAAGAAAATCCTAAACCAAGCAGGGCTCCATCAAGTTGTCTCTTGACCCTCAGAAAGGTGTAGCTTCAAGCTATGTTCTTAAGCTCTCAGTCTTGAACTCTCGAATCACAATGTCTTGAGTTAATCAACAATGATCCCTAAGAGATACGATAAAATTTTATTATTGTTTAATGACTGCAAAAGGGTATAATTCTTGATCATATAGTTTAAATCTCACTTGACGACAATCCATATTGAGTTCAACAACAAATCTCAAACTTGTCTCCAAAATATAACCTTCACAACACATGTATTCTTCAAATCTGTTAGCATCAACAAAGAAGACAAAAAGAAAGCATAAACCAAAAATGCCAAAATTGCTTCTCATTGAGAAAACATCATCTCAGAGTGACTCCTCCATTCTCTGGTGCCACCAACCTCTGAAATGACCCTGTTACAATTTATACACTTGATGTCTTTGATGAGTCTTTGAAGGCCTTGTAAGATGTACTAGAGACCGACCCAAATGTCGAAGCATATATGTTTGAAGATACATTGACTACATTGATAAATCCATCTACAAGATACTTAACAATTACTTTAATGTTTTGAACTGCACTTTCCCAAGCATTGGTAGTAAGAAGATAGATTACTTGATTGACAAAACTTGCAAACCTAATTTGAATTGCATCTTTTCTCATAAAACAACTTATCTCCAATTTATTACGAATAAGGAATGCATACAAATGACTCATATACTACTTTCTCACAATGACTTCATCTATAAA
Source organism: Cryptomeria japonica (assembly GCF_030272615.1). Lineage (NCBI taxonomy): Eukaryota > Viridiplantae > Streptophyta > Pinopsida > Cupressales > Cupressaceae > Cryptomeria > Cryptomeria japonica. The sequence continues at coordinate 497,862,548 of NC_081413.1, forward strand.
TTGATTAACATGAAGTATTCCACACCAATCAATGTCCTCATCGAATACAAATCAATTAATTTTATAAATAGATCGCTGCCATCTATTACATGGTCTGATCAGAGAAGGGGAGAATGAAACTACTAGTGGGGATGTGCTTAAGCTATGGCGGTGGTGCCTGCGTTTTAGAAATGCACACTGAATATATAAAATTGCCCGCACTGCAGTTAGATCAATAGGATGCTACACATGGATAAATAATGTTACTGGTATTTCTGAGCAAATCACTTCCACTTCACATTCCTCTTCTTATCTTCTTCTCTACGCAGAGGATGCCACTGAGGAAGAAATTTCTGTGCAAATCACTACCTCTTCTTATCTTCTTCTCTACGCAAAGAATGTTCCTTTTGTAGTTATGGCAAGGAAGAAATTTGTCATAAATTGCTGACAACGAGTAGCCTCAAGAATGCATTGGCTTTGCAAAGCCCTTCAAAATATGTCTCGCCATGCTTTCTTCATAGGCTCGCTTCTTCACGTCATCCTTTTTTCTTTACAAATTAAATTTATATTTCTCTTTCTAGACTTAAAAGTGTTAAACATTCAAAGTTGTCTGACATTCTTTAGGCTTAATATGTTGTTTAATAAGTATGGTCACACTAAGAATACACTTCTAGGTTGAGAAGTGTTAAACACTCAGAATTGACTAACATCATCTAGACTTAATATGTTGCTTAGTGTGTGTGGTTTAAGGGTGACGGATCATTATACCACTCTGATACCATATGTAAACATAAAACAGCAAAACAGAATTTGATTGATCTTATTCACATACCAATCGACACAGGGGGGCATGTACACATATATGATTGTAAAGTGGTGAACAGTTGTAGCAACAACCAACAACCAACTTGATAACTAACAATGTAACACAGTTACGCCAACAATAACCACATCGTCTCGGGTCTATCTTAATTATAAACTTATAGTTAGTATATATTCATGTTTGAAATTAGCTCATAATATCTCATATTGCATCCCTTTCATAATTGATTCTAAATTTTCATGAAGATCCTTAAAATTACCTTCCATTACCTTGGATTAAATAAACAATTGTAGAAGTGACCTATGGTTGCAAATCCAATCTCTAAATTTATTAAAAATTCAAATTAAATTTTATCTTTGTTAGTCTTTAGGTTACTTATTATGAGCTAATGTAGGACAACTTTATGTTTATTCATACACTTAGTTATTTTTATTAAGAACTCTCATTCACTCATTTATTCACTCATTTAAAAATAATGTTGGAGATCATTAATATATCTTAGGACATGTTAAAATATATATAATCAATATAAGTTTAGTGGTCTCATCCACTTTTATCTATATATATATATATATATATCTTAGGACATTTTTATTGAGCAAATATCATGTCTTATATATTGGACAATGAAAATTATCTAGAAACATTTACATTAGAGAACATCATTTTATAAATAATGAATGTTTACCTATTGTCCATGTTCTTTTTTATAAACATCAACAGACCTTATGTACATTAAGATAGAAAAAGTTGAAATAAAATTAAAATTCTAATCTAGTGTATATTCCTCCTAGATTAATATATTCAAATTTAAAATTATTCTTGCACAAAATTTTGGGACCACATACACAAAGTTCATTTTTTTATTCAAGTTATCGTATTTGGACAATAATTGGTTTATAAAGTGTAATATTTTTGTTCAAATCGACCTTAAAATTCTAAAGTCTTAGTAAATCATCTACTACAATTATCATAACTTTCCCACATCATTGAATCTTAATCTAGATATTGTATTTAATTTTTTTCAATATCTATATTTGATTCAATATTGATTTTAGCTAAAAATACCAACTCTCTTATCTAAATTAATTAATACCCAATTTAAAAAATTGATTTAATTAACCTAAATAATTTAAATAGAAAGAATTATTAGTACTTTTCTTCATGTGTTCATAAAAGACTATATAATATCACCTAAAAAATAATTTAAAATTATATAATTAAATTACATTATTAATAATAGCATGGTACAATATTTATTTAAGTATCTTAAGACAAAAATGTTTTTGAATATGAGAAAACAGGTTTTGATGGGCCCCTAAAACCCAATACATTTTGAAAATCAAAAGATAAACATTACAACGTAGCTAAACAAAAAGGCAACAAACAAAGGAAAGACAGCTAGACAACAAAATGCCAACAAACAAGAGAACGCAGAGTATAGACCAAAAAAGACCGACAGAAGCCCAAGCTTAGGTTAATTTCTAAAGCATTTTCGTCGCTTCCAGCTCCATTTGTTCCATATTGTCCGTTGCCCACTTAATATCCTCGATTTCTTTAATGTGGCTTTGCATCCTCTTAGTGCTTGCTCTCGTTCTTCTCCCAAGCCCCATCTCCTTATCATCTGGGGTGTCATCCTTAACATCAATAATGCCCGCTACGACCTTATCCCCTTGGTAGTTCTCCAGCTTGTAGATAAGGGCTTTCATGCTGGTTGAGGCAGCCTTCAGAATCTTGTGGCTTTGCTCACCTATTTTTATCATTATTTCTTAAGACTAATAAGATTTTTATCAGAATCTTAAGACAAAAATGTTATATTTATCATTATTTCTATTATTTAAATACTATTAGTTTAATTAAATTACATAATATTTTTTAATAAATAAACACATAAATCGTTGATTAGAAAAATATACAATATTTTATTTTCTATTTCATAAAACTTAATTAAAAAACACAAAATTTTAATCTCAATCAAAGTGAATTCTTTTGAATTAAAAAAACATGAATATAAAAGACACTTCTTAAATAACAAATAGTTTTAGAAGTTTTATAAATTTTAAATAATAAATGAAAATATTAAAAAAATCATCTTATAAAATAATATTTAAAATTTCAAAAGCTATTTGATTTATTAAATATATAAATTAAAATGACACCTAATATTCCCCTTTTCTTAATATCATCACTAATGAGAAAATCTCTCTCTCTATATATATATATATTCCACGTTTTCTATTTCCATAAACCGTGGAAAGGCAAATAAAATCCTTACAAATAAAATGACCATTACAAATCTATAAATGATAGTTAAGATGGCATTATCATTTTTCTATGATTATTAAACATTCAAAAGAATGTACATATCAAGTAAAAGATAAATGTATAGTAATATATAAAAAGAATAAATAGAATATATATAATGCAAAAAAACCTTACTTCATATAAAATGATGTGATACTTAAATATAACAAAAAAATCAATACAATTTTCAAAACAATCTCACAATCAAATAAAAATGAAAACTTATATTTTACTTCACTATTTAATAGCTGACTTTTCTTATTGTAAAACTTCGTAATTTATCTTTAAAAAAATCAAGTTATCAATACACGAGTTGGATTAGACTCAGATTTTAGAGACTGTTAAAAGTATTCAATACACTAGTTGGATTAGACTCAGATTTTGTTGTACAAATATAGTCACAGTCAGACATTACATGAGGAGGAGGAAGAGAAAGAGGAAGACTGGATTCTAACAACATATATACGTGACTGACAAGAAACTAAGAGCAGGAATTAGTTGATATGCGACTTCAACACCCCTCGTTTTGACCACGTGAAATTTGAACTATTTTGGGTTGCCTGTACTCTCTAACCTTCACATACCCACTGGAACATGAGGCGTTAGACTGCTAAGACTGCTAAGACTGGATTTTACGTGATCAACTCTTGACTGCTCGAAACAAATAAGATATATACTTGCCTCACAAGAAATTAAAAGCAGGCAATTTCTGCGAAGAAGTAATTGAATGATCTGTGACTTCAACACCTCTCATTTTGACCACGTGAAATTTCATATTCTTGTTTGGCCGCCTGCACTCCCACAGAATACTTTGTTTCCCTTTATATACGCTGCTGCCCATTTGCTTTAAGCCATAGTCTGGATTATCATCTCTTTCTCTCTTGCGCACATTCTTCTGAGAGACAAACATCAATTCTTTCTCTCTTGTGCATATTCATTCTGAGGAACATTTAGAGGCTATACTTGTGAGAGAAAAGCACTACATCTTTGAGCGATCACGCAGTATTGCAATGGAGAGCAGTTCAAGTTGTTGGATGACGAAGATGAGTTCGATTCTGCTGATTTCCATGTTAATAATGTTCAATGTTGAAAGTGCACAAGGAAGGAGAATTCTGGAGAGAAAATCCGTGCAGTATAAACATTCAGCTCAACTCGGTATTGTGAGAAAGGAGCTGAATATAGAGGCTGCCCAGAGCTTATTTGAGTCGAACCAAATGATGGGCTCTGTTAAGAAGAGTACAACCTTGTTGAAGAATAAGCTGCCAGGTGGCCCGAGCCCTGGATCAGGCAACGCACTTATCAACAATGATGGTATCAAAAGTGGGTGGAGAGCAGCAAGCATATTGAAGAATAAACTTCCATCTGGCGGTAGCCCTGGAACAGGCAACTCATACATCAACGATGGTGGCATTAAGATTGGCGTTAAGAATACAACGTTTTTGAAGAATAAACTTCCATCTGGCGGTAGCCCTGGATCAGGCAACGCATATATCAACGATGGTGGTGCTTAGAGTGATTGGAGAGCAGAAAACACATGAAGAATAAACTTTCTTCTGGTTCAAGCCCTGGAACAGGTCACTGATTAACTATATATTGGCCATGTAATAGCGCTGAACATTATTCTCAACTAATTTTTTATGAATTCTTTTTAGTTTTGAGCGAAACTATTCTACTGCAACAAAAGCAAACTATTTGAGATTAATTGGATTAATATGTGGATTGAGCTGATTTGAGGCTGATTAAATTGTCTTGTGTTGTGTTCATCATTCAGACCCTCATTATTTTCGTACTTGTGCTCATTGGCACACGTAATTGCAAAATTTATCGTTTTTCGTCATTCAGACCCTCATTATTTTCAAGTCCTTTTTGCCTTATAAGCTATTTTTGAAAGTTATAATATTCTGTAATGGCACTATTTCTTTTTGAAGAGTTATTATTGAAAATGGTTTTTTTGTTTTACTTTTGAGAGGGGGAATTATAAGCAATAGAGTAATTTTATAATCACTTATCTGAGTGAGCTTCAACTATTTTCGTATTTGTATAATGATGTTCCTATTCCTGGTACACCTAAGGAGAATCTTATCTCGGAATTTCATAGGGATAAAGTCATTAGAGTTATTTATATGAGTATTGATGAAGACATTTTGGAGTCACTTGTTGATTCTATGTGTCTTCACATTCTTTGGTCTAAAATTCAGGAGTTATATGGTGATCATGATACTCTACCATCTCTTGATGCTCCTCTTTCTAATTCTGATCTGTCTCTTCATTATTCATAGCAGATAACCCATGTTTGTGATCCTTTGGAGGTTTTAGAAATTTAATATGAAGTTGTAGATGGTTAAAAGGTTCCCAATTCTTCGTCAGAGATAGTTGATCAACCTTCACTTGTATTGGCTCCTCATCTAGAGTCATTTGAGACTTCCATCATTCCTAATAAATAGGACCATCATTTTCTTTCAGATTCGGAGGACATATTTAGTATTTCATATTTGTGGTTGCGCAACGGATTCCCATCCGATATCTCATATCTCGAAAGTTAGTCTTCTACCTTTTTGGAAGATACATTTGAGGGATTATCTCTCATCATTAATTATAGTCATTACATTCCTATTACTACATCATCTATGCCTTTTGATCTTGCTCCATATCAATTTCTACATAGTTCCAATTTGTCACCTTCTTGTATGTTTAATTGGACTATGACATCATCATTTGTCATGGACAAGGAGACACATGAGCATATTTCAAAGGGAACATCATCATCCTACATTTGGATTCCACTTCCTAATTTCTATCCAAAATGGAAAGCCTTCCTACATTTGTAGTTGGTTTTTCTTCTTCCTAAGCAGAGAAATGTTGTTTGTAGGCATTAGACTATGTTTTGTCTTCAATCACTTACCATTCTTGCAACACATTATTCATTATAGGGGGGCAAAGTTATCTTGGCTACATTATTCATTATGGGACATTATTGTGTCACTCATCTTGTAATATGAGCGCATATAAGCTCACATGGATTAAGATTTTCACCTCTCATGCACATTGCGGCTCGTCATTAGAGGCCAATTGAATTGTCTTGTGCTTTGTTCATTATGAATTAACTATTGACTAAGGTACTTGTGCTCATTGGCACATGTAATTGCAAAATTTAACATTCATCATCATTGAGACCCCCATTATTTTTGTTAAAATCAAGTTCTTTTTGCCTTATAGGCTATTTTTGAAGGTTATATTATTTTGTCATGGCACTATTTTTTCTTTTTTGAAGAGTCATTATTGAACATGGTTTTTCCTTTTACTTTTGAGAGGGACAATTATAGGCAATGGAGAAAAATAATAATCATTCATGTCTTAGTGATCTTAACTTATTGTCGTATTTGTATAATGGCATTCCTATTGCTGGCACACATAGGGAGAATCTTATTTGGAAAGGTCATATGGATAAAGTCTTTGGAGTTATTTCTATGAGTATTGATGAAGACATTTTGGAGTCACTTGTTGATTCTATGTGTCCTCATGCTCTTTGGACTAAAATTCAAGGGGTATATGGTCATCATGATACTCTGGCATCTCTTGATGCTCCTCTTTCTAATTCAAATGTGTCTCTTCATTATTGATAGAAGATAACCCATGTTTGTGATCCTTTAGATTTTTAATAAATTTCATATGAGGTTGTAGATGCTTCAGAGGTTCCTAATTCTTTGTCAGAGATAGTTGATCAACGTTCACTTGTATTGGCTCCTCATCTAGAATTATTTGAGACTTCGATCATTCCTGATCAATAGGATGATCATTGTCTTTCAAATTCTGAGGGCATATTCATTATTTAAGATTTGTGGTTGCACGATGGATTCCTATCCGATATCTCAGATTTGGTTTTTCAGTCTTCTAATTTTTTGGAAGATACATTTAAGGGATTCTCTATCCATGTTGATTATAGTCATTACATTCCTATTACAGCATCATATGCCACTTTGGATCTTGCTCCATATCAATTTCTACATCGTTCCAATTTGTCACCCTTCTTGTTTGTTTGATAAGAGTATGGCATCATCATTTGTTATGAAAAAGGAGATAAATAAGAAGATTTCAAAGGCAATATCATCATCATACATTTCAAGGATTCCACTTTCTAATTCTTATCTAGAATGGAAAGCCTTCCTACATTTGTAGTTGGTTTTTTTCTTCTTAAAGGGAGAAATGTTGTTTGTAGGCATCGGGCTATGTTTTGTCTTCAAGCACTTACCATTCTTGAAGGCCATGATTCATTATGGTGGGGGGGCGGGTGGGGGGAGCAATGTTGTTTTGGCTACATTATTCATTATGCAGAATCACTACTCACTCATCTTGTATTGTGAGCATATACTCACTTGGATTGAACTTTTTACCTCTCATCTTCATTGTGGCTTGTGATTTGAGAATGATTGAATTGCCTTGTGTTGTGTTCATCATGGATTAACTATTGACTAGGGTACTTATGCTCATCGACACATGCACTTGCAAAATCTACCATTTATCGTCATTCAGACCCCCATTATTTTTGTTGAAATCAAGTTCTTTTTTTCTTATAAGCTATTTTTGAAAGTTATATCATTTTGTGATGGCATGTTATTTGTTCTTTTTTGAAGTCATTATTGAAAATGTTTTTTTCTTTTACTATTGACAGGGGGAATCATAGGCAATGGAGAAATTTTATAATCACTCATCATAGTGAGCTTCATTTTTTGTCGTATTTGTATAGTGACGTTCCTATTCTTGGCACACCTAGGGACAATCTTATATAGTAGGGATAAAATCTTTATATTTATTTGTATGAGTATTGATGAAGACATTTTAGAGTCACTTCTTGGTTCTATGTATCATCATGCTTTTTGGGTTAAATTTGAAGAGGTATATGGTGATCATGATACTCTGCCATCTCTCGATGGTCATCTTTCTAATTTTGATGAGTATCTTCATTATTCATAGAAGATAATCCATGTTTGTAGTCCTTTGGCATTTTAAAACATTTCATGTAAGGGTGCAAGTGCTTTAGAGGTTCCTAATTCTTTGTCAAAGATAGTTGATCAACCTTCACTTGTATTGGCTCCTCATCTATAGTGATTTGAGACTTTGTTAGAAATTAGGATCTTAGGATACTAATCATTATAAACAAGATTATAAAGTAAATGAAATATGAAACATACATGCAAAATGTACACATTACACAAGATATGCATGGGGAAAACCCCTTCGAGTAAAAATAAAAACACTTACAAATATAGTCTATAATAAAATAGACATGAACCTGGGGAAACTCCTCCAATACTTCCACATGGCCAATAATACCTTATATGCATAGTGATACAACTCACCATAAAGCTCCAAATTCACACACCTCTCAAATGAGAGAGAACCTCCTTAAATATAGGAGGAAGGGCAACCTCACTAGTCACACCTTTTTAATAACCCCCACTCATTAATAATTAATAATCTAATAGTTATTAGATTATAATTATTTCAAATGGGATATGCTTATAAAGCATATAATATATAAGGTTTTATAACCTTGTATTAGAAAATTATATTTAAATGTTATAAGGATGTGATCCCTAATAGCATTATGTTCTAACACTCCCCCTTAATGTTAATAAGGGTAACATGTCAATTTCCATAGAAGAAAAAATGAAGCACCCTAGTAACGTAGGTCTTCTCTTATAGTGATAAACTGTAGTACCCCTACTCGTTTGAACTCATTGGCCTCATATTTTATTGGTTATTTTTAGTGGATACATTACCATGATTTGTTATTTAGACTTATATGACATTAATTCATGATTTATATGGATATGAGATGCATAATTTATTTGCAGTATTTCAGTACTTGTGATTTATGGCATTTTACAGATTATTGCTATGTACTAACACTTTACTTTATCTATGCAATGTGGAATTATATGTTGTGTGTCTACGAGTGTATTTGATGCAAGGGGATGATTTTCCTTCACTCATTTCGGTGAGACAAGGAACCTCGCGATTCTCTTTCATCGGTATGAGTTGTTTTCTATATTGTATATATGCACATGTGGTTTGGTGATATAGGATATTGTAGGTACAAGTACAGAGTAGGTACAGGGTATCATCTCCACCTAGCTTCACACGTCTGAGTGTGCCTTATATTTTCTAATGGAAGTGGAGGAGTTAGTATTTGACCCTATTTTACTTAGTTACACTCTTGGGAGTGTCGCCAGTTGGTCATCCTGTCAGTTTGTTTTTTCCTTCGTATTTTCTTGTTTGATCTTTTATGAGTATTTGCTTGAGGTTTGCTCAGTTTATGTGTTTAGTGATTTTAATTATTGCATGTTACGTTTTATTTGTCTTGGAAGGGTGAAAAATTGTTAATAATGTGAATTAAATAGTGACTCTATGATATAACGTCCTTCGTGTAGAAGTAGGTGAATTATCGAAACTGTATTCTATGTTTCGTTTTCAAAATTATACTATAGTTGTACGTATTTTAAATATTAGGAATCAATTATAAACTTATATACATATTCGAAGCTAAATATAATTTATGACTAATTATATTGATTATTTTAATATGATTTATGATAAGTTAAAATATTTGAATTCTACGACCTAGCATATAGAATGATTAATCATTTGTTATATAGATGTAAGTTAAATGGTAGACAACTTGATTTTATTGATCACACATATTCACATCTATATAAATTAGTATTATATATTATTATTTATACATTTAATGTTTATTATTTACATTGCAAATTATTATATAGTCGCATGTACTTATATTTTGAGAAAGGTGACAAGTTAGTATAAGCGACTATGTCGCATGGTGGATTGGGAGGTCAATTAGTCTTCCATTTAACTCAGAGCTAAGAAAAACAACCACTATGAGTTGACATGTGGCATATGACCAACACGTAGGAATAGACAATTAGTTAGATGCAGAAATTTAGAGGTTTTATCGTAGATACATGTGTAATTATTGAATATGTAAATAGATTTGCGAAATTTAATTACTTTATGAAAATCCATAATATATTTTAAATATATAATTATAAAAAATGGTTTATTAAGAATATGTTATCAATTCTAAATGTTTATATATATAAATGAAATGTCATTATTTATTTATATATAAATATAGATAAAATCAAAATTAAAAATAAAACAAGTTATAATAAAAATAAAATAAAATAATGGAAAGCAACTTAGTTGTAGAGATATTGACTGAAAGGGCTGGCAGCTTAATGCAAATAAATATGTTAACGAGGATGGTCGATAGTAATATCAACCACCCCCCTTATTTAAAGGGAGGGGTCGGTATTACCATGACCACTCCTCCTCCCTTTTTGTATACAAATAAACCACATTGCAATCTGCCTAAACATGTGTGCATGCATGCGTAGGGAGTACAAACCACGTTGCAAATCCTTCATGTTGCAACCATGTCTTTCATGTTATGTGATCGAAGGGATTAATGTAGGGATTAATTTGGAAAGTAGCATGGTTCACCATCCCACATAAACCATCGATATCCACTATGATCGACATTTTTAAGATAGTTATTTAACTTGCATGTTTTTAGGAAGTTATTTTTAGTAAAGACAACTTAGTATTGGAGTTAAAAGCCACATGGATAATCTATAATTATGGACTTAACAACTATGGTGGCTGGTGTCACATAAGAAGTTAAAGGATAACTTTGCATGTGAACACATAAGAATTCAAAACCATTTAGGACTATTATGTTGCAATAAAACCACGAGTGGTGTCATTTAGAATCAATCTACCACTAAGAGAGATAGTCCGAAAGTAGGAAAGAGGGTAGATGACAACACTATATATAGACCATTGAGTTGGAAGAGAAGAGGGAGGTGAGATGCAACGAAGGATTAGAGAATGGAATGAAGAATAGAATAATAGAGGAAAAAAGATAGAAGATAGCAAGTGGAGTAGAGAGAAAGATAGTAAGTTAGAAGAGAGATTAGAGAGAAAGCATTTTAGAGCAGAGATAGAAGGAGAATGGAAGATTTGTGAGAGAATTCTTGAACCATCAAGGAAGAAGTAGGTCGATTTAGAGGAGGCATAGAAGAGTTCATTCCATGCCAGTTTCAAGCGTAAAGAGGTAGGTTCTTTATTTAATTTTGGTTATTATTTAAGGAAGTATGAAATTGCAGGTTTTAGATATAGGTTACGATTATTTATATGATTTTTCTTATATCATTGTTTATTGAAAATGTATTATTACTCGGTTGAAATAGAGGAATGGAAATCATAAGAGAAATAGATGTTAATTAATTTAATTGCTATAGTACTGAATAGGGGTATTTAATCTCTTGCTTATATTATAAGCTTAGTCGTTAGGAAGCATGATAGAAGTTACAAAAGTCATAACATTGCATATATGTTTCTTTATCGCTAAGAAATATCGACATTTCTTATGGTTTAAAATACTAAGTTTAGATCGCCTAAGTTCTCTATATTCCCATTTGTCCTAGTTCATTGACCACTTTTCTCAACAAATGACAACATTGGTTTAGTTGTATTAATATAGTTGCAATTCTTATTTTCTGGAAGTCTTAAGTTGAAAGCTATTTATGCATTTCCTTGTTTTAAGAGAAGATTGCCTATATTAGGATCTTGTGTAAATGGTGGTTTCAGTCAAGTTTAAATTTCATTCCAATTATGTTTGAGTTATCATTGTGTCCTATGTTATTATATTTACTTGGTCAGGTGTTGATGTATAACCTTATTGATGTGAGCCATTGTGTGTTTTGTCGAAATGGTCAATATTTGGTTAGTGATTATGTATCCTTCACCTGTGGTTTGTCAGGATTAGGTATGGCTGTCTGTTTCGCCATAGAGTTCTTGTAGAGAGACCTTTCCTGTAGTGTCCTATGAGAGAGAGTGGCTATCGAGTGGGGCCCGTGCCCGAAGTGGATGACAGTATAACCCGTCAGAAGTCAGATAAAAAGTAATAACCTAATAATTGATTAGGGGATGGTTAGAATAAATATTAATTAAGATAATGTGCCTTGTGCATAGGTGTAGTCCTTGTACAGGGCACATAATGTTACGAGAAGGCCAGGAATGGCAAACTTACCACCTTGTCTTCATGAAAGGATTGGTAGGGTCCGCATGAGACTTAGTTGGAGTCGGAAGCCGGGAGAGGTTACTAGGATGGAGAGTCGAGACCTAGGAGGTTGTACCACGATATCCATCTTAAGCTATGCGATGACACTCTCTCCTTAGAGTCACTAGTTTTGTGAGTTGAGTCACATGGATGTTTGCGGAGTCTTGTACTTATTTCATACTTGTCTTACTTTGCTTGCTTGAGGGTTTCAACTATCTCCTAGCACAGTGGGGTGGTTCCATTTCAGGATCACATGGTCGAGTGGTAGTCTCGCCTCCCATCGGATGTTCTGGAATGTATCTTCAAGAGAGGAAGGGCTTCATTGGTATTCTTGGTTCATGGTTCATGTACCAACTCATGTTCATGATCATTGTTCAGTTGAGACCTTGTGGTCATTGTATCAAACTTTTATGTAACCTTCATATTGTAATTTTGCAATCCGTGGTATTTTTGGTAACCATGTATTTATGGATATTGTAAAAGGGAATTATTAGAATATTTGTTATTTTAGTTGCCTTAATATTTTGTATATATGATCTATAAGAAATGAATGCATTGGAGTACTTTGATTCTTTCATTATGAAATATGGATGTATGTGTAGTTTTTGTCTTAAGCATTTGATTTTCCTATTTAGATGAACAATTATATTCACCGTGGTGTTAACATACTTTGTGGATTAATCTTCATTGGTAACCCTTCGAAAATAATGTGTTAGTCTTCTATTGTGTTATTAGACGTGCAATGGTTATAACTATTGCACTTGTTCTTTTAAAAAAAAATAAAACACCCTTTTAGTTTCCTAGTTGTATTGTTTTCCTTTATGGTTTTTGGTGGGGCATTACATTTGGTATCAAAGCTTAAGTTTCAACATTGGGTACTCTGGGTTTGTAGTGTGCCTATTCAACTTGACCTTTTTTCTTAGGTCTTAATGTTTGTGTTTCCCTTATTTATCCTTGCCATAGATCTGAACCATTTTCTCTTTTTACTGCTAGTTCACGGCTAAGAAAACTAGGGGAGGTGGCCAGTAGAGTTGGCTACAGGTGTCCGTGTTTCTGTAGATGCCTTTGTTATGAGTTGTGAGTGGGACTTAGGAACCATAGTTACTTTAGTTGACCTTCAAGTCATTCCTTTGGGTTCCTATGGAATTGTGTTGGGAATGGATTGGATATCTTCTCACAGTGCTTGTGTAGACTTTTGCAAGAAGACAATGGAGTGTTTAGATGACCTTGGTAAGAAAGTGGAGATTGTTGGAGTTAAGAGACCGATATCCCTACGTATGATCTTCGCTATGAAACTTAAGTAGTGCATGCGTAGAGGGTGTCTGCTTTTTGCAATTACTCTTGAGGATGTGGATGAGTCAGAGAGTCTTGAAATCGCTCTTGATAGTCACCCTATTCTTTGAGAGTATGCTGATGTGTTTCCGTTGGATATTCCTAGTATGCCTCCGAAGCGAGACATAGACATTCACATTGATTTGGTTCCTGGTGCAGAACCTATTTCGAGAGCCCCATATCGGATGACTACTCAAGAGTTGAGTGATTTGAAGTTGCAGCTAGAGGAATTGTTAGCCAAGGGATTCATTCATCCTAGTGTCTCTCCTTGGGGTACGCCTATTATCTTCGTTAAGAAGAATGATGGTTCTCTTCGATTATGCATTGATTATCGATAGATGAATAAGGTAACCATCCGGAATCGATATCCATTGCCTCATATAGATGATCTTTTCGATCAGGTAAAGGGAGCCAAGGTTTTTTTAAGAATGACCTGAAATCTGGATATCATCAGTTGCGTATTCAGGATGCAGCGAAGATAAGAGAGTTGTATTCTTACTTAGTTAAGGCTTCCAGGAGTATGCCTAGTTTTGGGGGGGAGAATGTAGTACCCCTACTCGTATGAACTCATATTTTATTGGTTGTTTTCAGTGGATACATGACCATTATTTGTTATTCAGACTTATATGACATTATTTCATGCTTTATATGGATATGAGATGCATAATTTATTTGCAGTATTTCAGTACTTGTGATTTATGGTGTTTTACAGATTATTGCTATGTACTGACACTTTACTTTATCTATGCAATGTGGAATTATATGTTGTGTGTCTGCGAGTGTATTGGATGTAAGGGGACAATTTTCCTTCACTCATTTTGGTGAGACAGGGAACTTCGCGATTATCCTTCATCGTTGTGTATGCCATGTTTTTTATATTGTATATATGCACGTGTGGTTTGGTGATGCAGGATATTGGAGGTACAAGTACTGGGTAGGTACGGGGTATCATCTCCACCTAGCTTTGTAGGTTTGAGCATACCTTATATTTTCTGATGGAAGTGGAGGAGATAGTAGTTGACCCTATTTTACTCAGTTACACTTGTGGGCGTGTCATCAGTTGGTCGTCCTGTCAGTTTGTTCGGCCTTCGTATTTTGTTGTTTGATCTTTTATGAGTATTTGCTTGAGGTTTGCTCAGTTTGTGTGTTTAGTGATTCTAATTATTGCATGTTACATTTTATTTGTCTTGGAAGGGTGAAAAATTGTTAATAATGTGAATTAAATAGTGACTCTATGATTTAACGTCCTTCATGTAGAAGTAGGTGAATTATCGAAACTATATTCTATGTTTGGTTTTCAAAATTACACTATAGTTGTACGTATTTTAAATATTAGGAATCAATTATAAACTTATGTATATATTCAAAGGTGAATATAGTTTATGACTAATTATATTGATTATTTTAATATGATTTATGATAAGTTGATATATTTGAATTCTACGACCTAGCATATAGAATGATTAATCATTTGTTATATAGATGTAAGTTAAATGGTAGACAACTTGATTTTATCGATCACACATATTCGTATATATATAAATTAGTATTATGTATTATTATTTATACGTTTAAAGTTTATTATTTACATTGCAGATTATTATATAGTCGCATGTACTTATATTTTGAGAAAGGTGGTAGGTTAGTATAAGCGACTATGTCACATGACAGATTGGGAGGTCAATTATTCTTCCATTTAACTCAGAGCTAAGAACAACGACAACTATGAGTTGACATATGGCATACGACCAACACATAGGCATAGACCATTAGTTAGATGCAGAAATTTAGAGGTTTTATCATAGATACATGTGTAATTATTGACTATGTAAATAGATTTGCAGAATTTAATTACTTTATGAAAATCCATAATATATTTTAAATATATAATTATAAAAAATGGTTTATTAAGAATATGTTATCAAGTCTAAATGTTTATATATATAAATGAAATGTCGTTATTTATTTATATATAAATATAGATAAAATCGAAATTAAAAATAAAACAAGTTATAATAAAACCAAAATAATATAATGGAAAGCGACTTAGTTGTAGAGATATCGACCGAAAGGGCTAGTGGCTTAATGCAAATAAATATGTTAACAAGGATGGTCGATAGTAATATTGACCACCCCCCTTATTTAAAGGGAGGGGTCAGTATTACCATGACCACTCCTCCTCCCTTTTTGTATACATATAAACCACATTGCAATCTGCCTAAACATGTGTGCATGCATGCATACGGAGTATAAACCATGTTGCAGATCCTTCATGTTGCAACCATGTCTTTCATGTTATGTGATCGAAGGGATTAATTTAGGGATTAATTTGGAAAGTAGCCTGGTTCACCAACCCACATAAACCACCGATATCCACTATGATCGACATTTTTAGGATAGTTATTTAACTTGCATGTTTTTAGGAAGTTATTTTTAGTAAAGACAACTTAGTATTGGAGTTAAAAGCCACATGGATAATCTATAATTATGGACTTAACAACTATGATGGTTGGTGTCACATAAGAAGTTAATGGACAACTTTGCATGTGAACACATAAGAATTCAAAACCATTTAGGACTATTATGTTGCAATAAAACCATGAGTGGTGTCATTTAGAATCAATCTACCACTAAGAGAGATAGCCCGAAAGTAGGAAAGAGGGTAGATGACAACACTATATATAGACCATTGAGTTGGAAGAGAAGAGGGAGGTGAGATGCAATGAAGGATTAGAGAATGGAATGAAGAGAATAATAGAGGAAAAAAGATATAAGATAGCAAGTGGAGCAGAGAGAAAGATAGTAAGTTAGAAGAGAAATTAGAGAGAAAGCATTTTAGAGTAGAGATAGAAGGAGAATGGAAGATTTGTGAGAGAATTCTTGAACCATCAAGGAAGAAGTAGGTCGATTTAGAGGAGGCACGGAAGAGTTCATTCCAAGCAAGTTTCAAGTGTAAAGAGGTAGGTTCTTTATTTAATTTTGGTTATTATTTAAGGAAGTATGAAATTGCAAGTTTTAGATATACGTTATGATTATTTATATGATTTTTCTTATATAATTGTTTATTGAAAATGTATTATTATTCGGTTGAAATAGAGGAATGGAAATCATAAGAGAAATAGATGTTAATTAATTTAAGTGCTATAGTACTGAATAGGGGTATTTAATCTCTTGATTATATTATAAGGTTAGTTGTTAGGAAGCATGATAGAAGTTACGGAAGTCGTAACATTGCATATATGTTTCTTTATTGCTAAGAAATATCGACAGTTCTTATGGTTTAAAATACTAAGTTTAGATCGCCTAAGTTTTCTATATTCCCTTGTACACTAGTTAATTTACTAGTTTTCTCAACAAATGACAACATTGGTTTAGTTGTATTAATATATAATTGAAATTCCTATTTTCTAGAAGTCTTAAGTCAAAAGCTATTTATACATTTTGTTGTTTTAAGAAAAGATTGTCTGTATTAGGATCTTGTGTAAATGATGTTTTCAGTCAAGTTTAAATTTCATTGCAATTCTGGTTGAGTTGTCATTGTGTCCTATCTTATTATATTTTCTTGGTCAAGTGTTGATGTATAACCTTATTGATGTGAGCCATTGTGTGTTTTGTCCAAATGTTCAATCTTTGGTTAGTGATTGTGTATCATTCACCTGTGGTTTGTCAGGATTAGGTATGGTTGTCTATTTTGCAATAGAGTTCTCGTAGAGAGACCTTTCCTATAGTGTCCTATGAGAGAGAGTGGCTTTCAAGAAGGGGGACGTGCCCGAAGTGGATGACAGGATAACCCTTCAGAAGTCAGATAAAAAGTGATAACCTAATAACTGATTAGGGGGTGGTTAGAATAAATATTAATTAAGATAATGTGCCTTGTGCATAGGTGTAGTGCTTGTACAGGGCTCATAATGTTACGAGAAGGCCTAGAATGGAAAAATTACCACCTTGTCTTCATGAAAGGATTGGTAGGGTTAGCATGAGACTTAGTTGGAGCCAGAATTCGAGAGAGGTTACTAGGACAGAGAGCCAGGACCTAGGAGGTTGTACCACGATATCCATCTTAAGCTATGCAATGACACTCTCTCCTTAGAGTCACTAATGTTTGTGAGTTGAGTCACATGGATGTTTGTGGAGTCTTGTAGTTCTTTCGTACTTATCTTACTTTGCTTGCTTGAGGGTTTTCTACTATCTCCTAGCACAGTGGGGTGGTTCCATTTTGGGATCACATGGTCGGGTGGTAGTGCCGCTTCCCATCGGATGTTCTGGAATGTATCTTCAGGCAAGGAAGGGCTTCGTTGGTGTTCTTGGTTCGTGGTTCATGTACCAACTCATGTTCGTGATCATTGTTCAGTTGAGAGCTTGTTGTCATTGTATGAAACTTTTATGTAACCTTGATATTGTAACTTTGTAATCCATGGTATTTGTGGTAACCATGTATTTATGGATATTGTAAAAGGGAATCATTAGAATGTTTGTTATTTCAATTGCCTTAATCTTTTGTATATATGATCTATGAGAAATGAATGCATTGGATTACTTTGATTCTTTCATTATGGAATATCGATGTATGTGCAGTTTTTGTCTTTAGCATTTGATTTTCCTATTTAGATGAACAGTTGGATTAACCATGGTGTTAACATAATTTGTAAATTAATCTTTGTTGGTAACCCTTAGAAAATCATGTGTTAGTCTTCCACTATGTTATTAGACATGCAATGGTTATAATTAGTGCACTTGTTCTTTTAAAAAAAATTATTATGCCCTTTTAGTTGCCTAGTTGTATTGTTTTCCTTTAGGGTTTCTGGCGGGGCATTACATAAACAAGGACACAAATATATGCTAACATGAAGATCATGCATTTCGGACTACATGAAAGTCATCTTGTCATAATTTATAATCCCAGTGTTTTAAAAATGATGATATGAGGTCTTAAAAAATTATATTTGAGTCGCAGTCTCCTCAAATTAGCCTCTCCCTAGGTTCATTACATAGTGCCCGTAATACTTAATAGAATTTTTTTACAAGTGGAAGATTTACAAGGAGAAGAATTTACAATACGCCCATAGGACTTAAGCACAAATGTGCCTATAGGACTTACTAATGCCTACCTGCAGTAATTAAAATAGAAAGGACTTACATATGCCTTTCTGTAGGCTTAAAGTACTTACTAATTCCTATATAGGTCTTATTTCATACTTATTAGGACATATGCCTACCCGTAGGATTTAAAAACTAGGATTTAGCCACTAGGTGGTGTCATTGACATGTACACTCCCCCTCAATGGCATCACCTAAGGCCAATAATTATTTGAATTTGGAGCACATAATGCCTAAAGGTCTTATGCCTATTAGGTCTTCAATCTAGGATTTAGCCATTAGGTAGTGTCATGTACACTCCCCCTTAATGGCATCACCTCAAAGCCAATCACTACATATAGGATTTCAAAGTGTTGGCTAAAATAAAAATATATAGTGTGTGCCCATGATCTTAAAAGCGTCTTTATTATAGAATGATTTCACTTGAGTGAGGTTCCCATGATCTTCAAGGTGCCTTTATTATGAATGCTTTCACTTGAGTGAGGTTCCCATGATCTTAAATGTTCATTTTGATCTTTAGAAATGATATTCTCTGGAAAGAGTAAAGTAACTTCAAGTAATATGGTACTTTCATATGTATCCAAATGGAACTCTTCAATAAATCTTCAAGGCCGTATTGATTCTTCAAGAGATACATTCATATTTTGTCCATTTGGTTCAAAGACACATAGAAGATAGTCTTCTTATTAAAGTATTTCACTATCCATGTAATAGCACTTGCACTATATGTTTTGAAGGCATAACCTTGCCATAGAAGAAACAATATAGTTAGTAACATAGTAATCAACTTCATTTTTGGTGCAAACAAAGAACATAATATAATTTTTTTTTTCATTTTTTAAAGATCATATAATATTCCGCATAAATTTAGAATATAATCCAATTCAAGGAAATCAACATATATTTTCATGAGAATAAGCATAAATAATGAGTTGTCTTGTTTAAAAACTGGACATACTACTACATATAGTAATGATCCATAAAAAAATTAGGCAACGGGTGAGATATCCTTTCTAGGTTTGCTTCCCAGACAGTTTATAAGGGCGATAGTCTGAACCCATTATAAATAGTATATGATTGAAAAAAAATGAATCAAATATAGAATAGAATAACAAATCACTTGGATCTCCAAAAAAAGGATGCTAATGAGAAATTTTTAAATTTACTAATGCATATTTACTAGCTTGTACATTTCAGAAAAAAATTATTTTACCCTACATTTATAGATACATAGACGATTTCCTGTTTATCATTGTGATAGTTTGGTATCAAGGAAATTGCTAATCAAACATATTATAATCAAGAATATTCCTAATGTTAACATAAGGCATATCCTCTATCAAATACCTATAAAAAATAAATTTGAGATAAATCATGATGTTCCTTCCTTTATTCCTACTAGTTCACATGTGACTTTTTGTGATTCACTTAAAGGACTAAAATAAATAATAACAGGTACTTTGGGAGGGCCACTTGAAAATATGAACTAAGACTAGATGAATAAAATGTATTAAAAATTCATAAGGAAGGATCAACACCATTAGTTATGAAGTGCTTGTTTATTTGTTCATGTCTCACTAACAAGTTATTTATAAAAGATAGTATAAAATGACAAAAGAGACATTACTGCATCCACTCATACTAAATGACTATCAAAGATATTATAAACAACAATTATAAGGGAATTATGAAATATCAACACTTATAATGGATGGTCTAGGAAACTACAAGTCTACACCATCTCTTATAACATTTTGTTGTACTTGCAAGAAGGTCCAGTGTCCCAATTTAAAATCTCTCTAAATATTTTGTTGGTCTACATATTTCATGCAGTTTCATGCCATGACTAAATTATTCTTAAGATACCAAGGAATTTTTTTGTTGTTGGATATGTACTTCAATAACTTTTGCCTTGGAATGCCCTTGAATGTAGGATTTGACCTATGTTGATGGATAAATGTAGAGTGCTTTCAGTGTCATCTTGGTAGATACGTGAAATATAATATTATGTTTGTATGGGCATTTGGTGGTGTATGTAAAGGTTCTATATTGATTCCAGTGAGGGTTTTAATTCTATAAAGGAATTTTTTATCTTCTCTTTTAGTTTTGAATTGAGGTGAAATTTGATTCGGAATAGCTGTTTGGAGAAAGGAGAAATCTGATTTGAACCTATCATGCATTCATTTCGCTGCCCAAGGAGATTAAATTACTATAAATTGTTGTCAAAAGGAGGCTCAATATTTCTATCAAGGACTGACTGACTGCCATTTGTGGCTGTTTAAAGGGTTGTATGACTTTTGTTTGTCTCTATTATGTTCTGAGCTGACTTGCAGCCCATGGACAAACTATAACTGTTTGGGCAGACTTGCAGATAGTTGGTAGCCATGTGAGAAAGTAGATGTCGGTTGGGGAAGATAGCCATTTGACAGAAAATGAATAAGTAAAGGTCGTGACTCATTTCCTTCCGATCAGTTGAAAAGCCTTTCATATTTGCTTGAAGTTTTAGATAGCTTTACAAATCCTTCTTCAAGCCTTACAAAGAAATTAACTGTGTCATTCTCCATTTACTACAATCTATATCATCACCCTGCTCAAAGCTACCATTTTTTCATAACCAATGTCATCGTGTAGGAAACCATTTGATTTATTATCCTATTGATGTGGTGAATAGGCTTCTAGGAAGTTGTGAGAATGGGTCATGACCAATATGTAAGGATTGGGACTTATTCTATAGATGCATTTCATGGTTGAAAGACCACCTTTCCAACTAGTTCAATGTTAATTTATGTTACAAATGGGACAAATTATTCCTCTTCTCATTTGGGGGTTGGTGGTTCTTCCCGAGCTATGTTATATGTGATGCAAATGTCTAGAAAGAAGGCAGGGTTGATTTTGCCTCCCTTGTTTTTATGATAACTCAAAGCTCTATATTGAATAAAATCTTTGTTGTTCAAAGATTCTTGATCAAATTCGTTTGATTTTCCTTGAAGATATAGACGCATGCGACGAAAGAAGACTCTATGTGAGATAAAGATTTGTCTATTGGGATATAAAAATTTCCTTCTTTTGATGAAAGCCTTTGAGCTCAATGGTCTTTTATTCAAATTGATATGTTGATGAAGATTCTTCCTTCTCAAAATGTGAAGGATGGTCATATAGTGTGATACTTTGTTTTTTGCACTGTGTTTTGATTTTTGCCAAATGTTGGTGTTGAAAATCTGTGTTGGATGAATACTTGTTTTTGAATTGGTTTTGATTTTCTTTGACAAGGAAAAAGAGCAAGCACACAAACACAATAATGTTGCCTCAAAAAAGGCACAAATAAGTGTGGGTCTAAATCAACCCAATCTTTGAACTCTTTGACCCCGTCGCAAATGGTTTTGTGTATGTTTTTCCAAAAAGCTTAAAGTTGGCCCAATTTATCACTGGTTTGACACAAAACAAGGACACTTCAAACACACTTTATCCCTAAGGTCAAATGGCCAGTTGCGATAATTTCTGCCCACATCTTGATATTTCTTCAACTTTGGTACTACATACCTTATGAATCTCGCCGTGGGAGGTAAGGATATGATATACTAAGTCTTGCACGTGCATAACAAATAGATGATCCCTATGATGTGGGAGTCACCACTTTCATCAATCTATAAGTAGCTTTTCAAAAGCTATGTTTCTACTCAAGTAAATATTTACGGTGGGTATCTTGGGAGTAAAACCATCTATTCTCTTGCACTAAACTTCTCACAAATATCCTCAATCAATAGAACATGTGGGCTTCTACATAAAAAGGTGTCTAGTAATGTTCGATGTTTTTTGACATAAGTTCATTTTGCAGTGACTCACTTAAGAGCCTTGTAACTTGTGGTGGGGCCCTTATGTCCTTTCGACAAGTTACACTGTAGGAACAACTATACCCAATGCTACAGCTTTCGCTCACACCTTATTTCTATAGTGGCTTGAAGGATTTACTGTGTGAGGTCGTTCCCATGAGTGATGTGTCTCTTGACAAGCCTCTCTTAAAAATATAAAAATTTGAGTGTTACTAACACTTTTCTCTTGCACCTAGGACCACAAAAACCAAGGGAGAGGATAGTGTGTGTTAGAAGTAGGACCACTCGACAAACTTTGCACAAGTGTGCCAATCATTGAAATAACTTGTTCTTTTTAACTGATTTTCATTGCAATGTGATATAACTATTTTGGAGATATTGCTCCAACAATCATGGTGTTCTTTTTAACTTTCAAAGGCGAAATGTTTTGTAAACTTGGAAGTTAAAATCCTGGTCAACTAAATTGAAAACACGTTTTGGTTGAAGTAAAATAATTTTTTTTAACTTTAAGGAAAAAGGGCTTGTTCTTTTTAGTTTGCCCAAAATGAAGTGTTGATTGTAAATTTTTTGAAGTTGATGCAAGAAATGAAATTTGTGTTGTCTTGTTTTAAAACCCAATTTAAATATTTTGCTCCTATCTTGCAAAAAAAAAATTTGTTGGGTTCTGAAATTGTGGTTCTTTTTACCTTTAACAAATGAGATTCTTTTTATGAGCCCAAACAAAATATGTGATTCCTTTTAAGAGCCCAAATTGAAATGTGAAGCTGATTTTAAACTAAAATAAAAAGTGAATTCATTTTTTTAAGCCAACTTTGAAAAAGTTAGTAAAAAAAAGTAAATTTACTTCCTAATATAATTTAAAAACCTGCACAAAGAGATAAACAGTTAGTAAAATCTGCATCTTTGATGGGCTTCTACAAGCCTAATTTTTTTTATTTTTTTGGTTACAAGGTATTTTTTTACAACTCTTTGTTACAATAGTGCTACTCTGTGTGAAAACATAAGCGCTATTTAACACAAAAGCACAACAAAAAAGACAATAGCGCTCAAAGAAATGCGAGTGCACAGAATAAAGATACAATAGCGCTAAAAGCACTACTGTCAAACAAAGAGTCAAAACAGCTAATTGTAGAACAATAGCGCTACTTTAGGGTCAATAGCGCTAGAATAGGAATGAAAGCACAAGTTTGGGGTCAATAGCACTATTAATGTGAACAATAATGCTAATTTACCAATTTGGGTAGGTGCTAAAGCGAGAACAAAAGCACAAAAGGATGACCTGTGTGTCAATTAAAACATTTAAAAAGTTAGTAGTTTCAAAAAGGTTGCTCTTTGATTCACGTCGGGTTCACCAAATGATGCTCTATGAAAATGATGGTTAGGAAATCTGTTTGATAGCAACACACACAAGAGAGAACCAAAAATAAATGTTAGATGATAGTATTAGCAAATCAAAGATTAAGCACTATCCTAAGCAAGCATATCAAGAGAGATACTAAGCATGAAATAGAAAGCATACAAAGACCAAAGAAGTAAACTAAAGTCCTCCAAATGTTGCCCAAAACATTCATAGTGGCTCCTCCCTTGTTCCTCTCTTCTCCAAGTTCCAAATGAGTGTAGCTCTCAACAACTTTTTGCACTATGGATGGCTTATGGAGGTTCAAGATTGAAAAATGCTTTAAACTATGCTATACAAGTGTAACACAAACTAAATATGAGATATTATGAAATGAACTAAGATTAATTTTAGTCCAAAATGACAATATGAGTGATTATGCTAAAATGCTCTCTAAAATTTACTATAAACTAGATGCATACAAGCTTTTAGGATTATGGATGTGCTTGAGAATGCTTGAGTATTTTAAAATGAGGAATGTGAGCTCTATTTATAGGTAAAATGGGGCAATGGAGGATTGAGATTGAGTAATCTCAACAAGGGTCGGGATTGAAAGGCTTATCATCCATGTGAGGGCTTTCAACCCAATCCCAAGATGACAAATGTCAACAAGAGATGGGTTGAGAGGAGAGGGAAGAATCATTAAATGCTTGACATGACCCGAGGGTTAACTTGGGAGGTATGGTTAATGTTGAGTTGAGTAAATAAATTCATTATTCAAAGAATAATGCCATTATCCAATGGATAAACTCTTGTGCAAGAGTTAGTGAGGATAACCATGGTCAAAGCACTAAATGCTTGAAGAGACCTATGGGTTGAATGAGGGTTGAGTTTAGAGGTAAATTCTCTGACCATGAAAGCAAGTGGATTTAACCATAAATGGTTATGTAAGAGCCATTAGTTGTCATGTAAGAGCCATTAGTGGTTTGGAAGACTTTAGGGGTTAGCTTTTTGAACACATAAAGCATTAAATGTTTTTCAAAGACCTTAAAGGCTTTGAGAAGTCACTCCAAGTTGCTTAGGAATGTGACAATATTTAGGGGAGGGATTAGGATAATTTGGAATGATTAGAAAGTGGTTAGAAGGGTCTAGAAAGCGATTTTGGATTGCAAGTGGATTTGGTGGGTGAGGGAAAATAGGATTTAAATAAAAATAAAATTAATTTATTTCAACTTGTGGTTGCAACTTGCATTTGTAGGAGAATGCAAGTGGGGGGGGGATTTAATTATTTAAATAAAAGTTTTAATTATTTATTTAAAAGAGGAAAGGGGATTGAATTAAATAAATATGATTTATTCATTTAATTGATTGTGAATTTGGTTTAATGAATTAATTAAAATAAATTAAATAATTCAATTAATTAATAGGAGAATGTTTGAAGATGAATTAATTAAATGTTGTCTAGTGGGTTTATTAGTCAAATAAATAATAAATATTCATTTTAATTAAATGGACAGATTTATGTGACTATAGATACCATAATCCATAGTCAGCAGTACCTTTCAGATACCTAAAAATTCTCTTGGTTGCTATCAAGTGTGCTTCCTTTGGATTCTTCAGGAATCTTGCAACTATACCAACTGCATGGGCTATATCTGGTCTACTATGAACAACATAGTGTAATTTGCCAATCATTGACCTGTATTCCTTTTCATCAATAGACTTAGATACGTCTTCCTTTGACAACTTACAACCTGTAACCATTGGTGTTCCAACTGGTTTACAGTCACTCATGCGAAAAGTCTTCAAAAACCTCTTTCACATACTTAGATTGAGTAATGAAAATACCATTCTTCATTTGTTGTATCTACAAGCCTATGAAATTTTTTATTTCCCCTACTAAAGACATTTCAAACTCATTTTTCATTTCATCTGCAAAACTATTGCTCATGACATCATTACCTCCAAAAATAATATCATCAACAAATACTTCACTAACCAGTATTTCATCTCCTTCAGACTTGAGATAAATATTACTATCATCATTGGTTCTCGCAAAGCCTATCTTCATTAGATGTGTATGAAGTCATTCATACCATGCTCTAGGTGGCTTCTTTAATCCATACAAAGCTTTATGCAATCTACATACCATGTCTTTCTCACCTATCAAAGCATAACCATTTGGCTGGTCTATGTATACCTCTTCTTCCAATATCCCATTGAAAAATCTAAACTTAACATCCATCTGATATACCTTGAACTTCTTATGGGCTGCAAATGCAAGTAAAGCTCTGACACCTTCTAGTCTTACTACTAGTGAAAAAATTTCGTCATAATCTTCTCCGTCTTCTTGAGAATAACCCTTGCAGAGTAAGATTGCCTTGTTACGAACTACAACACCATATTCATTTAGCTTATTTCTGAATACCCATTTAGTACCTATAGCATTCTTATTTACTAGTCGGGGTACCAAGGTCCAAGTGTTGTTCTTCCTAATTTGATCCAATTCCTCCTCCACATATTTAACCCAATAATCATCACCAAATGTCTCCTTAGCACTTCTAGGCTCAATGGTGGAGATCATGGAAGAGTTCTGTCTTATTCTCCTTCTAAATAGTATTCCAACATCCTTATCCCCAATAATCTGCTCAGGACTGTGATTCAGTCTTACATACCTAGGAATAACATGATCCTTCTCTTGAGGTTTAGCTTCTTCATTATCATCTTCTTCAGAATTTATTTGTTCTGGTTGAACAGGTGCATCAGAATTTGCTTTACCGGTTTCTGATTTAACAGCTTCAGGTTCCAAAACCAAAATGCAAGGATCTTCATCCTTTTTCTCTAAACTAGTTCCTTCTGAGACTTCAAGACATTCATCTACTTGAACATCAGTGCTCTCAACAATTCTTTATGTCTGGTTGGTAGACAGTTGTACTTACATCTTCTTTCCAAAAAGTTTTTGCTACACCTCCTTGTATCAATATTGTCCTAGCAGCTTCAACCACTGACCAGTTGTTCCTGTCTATGATACCATTTTGATGTGGTATCCTTGGTGCAGAAAGCTATCGTTTGATACCATTCTCATCACTTACACAGAAGTAAATTTACCGACTTGATCTGTTCTCAGACATTTTATCTTTTTGCCACTCTCTTTCTCAACTAAGGCCCTGAATGCCTTGAACTTACCAAAAGCTTCATTCTTATCCTTCAAGAATGTGACCCACATCATCCTTGAACAATCATCAGTGAAGATCATGAAATATATGTCACCTTGAATGCTTCTTGTTCTTATTTGTCCACATATATCTGTATGAACCAAATATAACATGTTATCTACTGAGAAGGACTTTCTCTTGAAAGTTGAAGAAGTCATCTTTCCTAACTAACATTCTTTGCAAAGAGCATTAACTGGTTTGTCTAGATGAGGTAGACCTCTTACTATCTTGGACTTTCTCACTTTAACAATGTTATCAAAGTTTATATGACAAACTCTCCTATGCCAAAGCTAGCTATCATCTATCTTTGCAATCAAACAGTTTCTAACTTTAGGATTAATATGAAATAGATTACCTCTGGTTTGTTTTCCGGTTGCAATCAATTCACCTTTGTTGTCAAATATTTTGCCCATACCATTTCTAAACTCTAGTGGGTATCCTTTTTCATTAAGTTGTGCCACACTCAAAAGATTATGCTTTAGACCTTCAACCCAATAGACATCTTCAACACTTCTCTTCCCATTAAGAGAAATAATTCCCTTACCTTTAACTATACAGGGTCAGTCATTGCCAAATCTAATACCACCATCAAATTCCTTCAAGGAAAGAAATTTTCTCAGATCACCACTCATATGATGTGAACAACCACTATCAATGATCCAATCATTAGAGTTATCCATCCTGGACACTAGTGCCTTCTAGTTTGATATCTCTTCCTTAATAGATATAAACACAATTTCTTCACTAGCATCATCATCAGATTCTTCATCAGTGATACCAGTGTCAACCGCTATAAGACAATCTATCTTTCCTTTACCCTTATACCTCTTGAATTTGTCTCTCTTGTATTCATTTTCACCATTAGGACAATTAGCTGCTATGTGACCAATCTTGTTGCATGCATAACATTTTAAAGGTAGGGTCGGTGCAAGAAGCTGAGTCCACTTTTTGGCCAAAAAATGGAAGTGTTTTCCCTAATATTTAGATTTTGTCTCATTTTAGCTTAAATTTTGAAACACTTAGAGATTGAATCCTGGAAAAAGTAAGTAATATGAAAGATATCCCTTTGAGTTTAATTTCCAAATATGTAATTTATTTAATACCCACATAATAAAAAATAACTTTTTGAATGGAGTTCTAAAAACTATGTTTTAAAAATGCTTGTTTCAGGACCACACCATGCATGTGTATGACCCACACTTTTTTACACAATTAAAATTATTTTCTCAAACCGTTCTGGGAAATAGTTTGTAACACACTGAAGATTGATGAGCATATTTTTCTGTATTTTTTTTGTTATATATTTTTTCTAATTAATTTTTTAATGACCATGATTATCTTTTTAAAAATTTGACGTGTACGACCCACATAATTCAACATAAACTTAAATTTTTAACTTTATTTTTTTATTTGAAATAGAAAATTATTTTTCATAGATTGATGACATATAGTTTTTTTTTCAAAATTCATTAAAATAAAAAAAGTTATTAAATTAAAAATATTAGTTAATATTTCAAGTTTCTAGACCTGATTTAGTATAAATTAAATGAAAAATAGTTAAAATAACCAATATTTAAATAAATTTAAATATTTAAAATATAGATAGTATAATCTGAAATGGGTTTTAATTTCGTATAAAAAAATTTTAAGTACAGGTACGCAAACTATTTCAGAAGTTCATATTTGTGCTTTCATTCATGGAGATTTGAATTTGCAGGTCCATGTCTCAATTGTGGCCATCCCAAGCCTATCCCGAGCCAAGTGGAGGGTTGTAAAATCAACTTCCATAGAATGGGGCCTTGTTTTAAAAATGAGGACCCGTTCCTTTTTTTTAACGTTGGATTTAATAACGGGCCCCCGTTTCTAAAATGGGGGCCCATTCCTAAATAACTGTTACTATAAAAAAAGACATATTGCATCAATTTACCATACTATCATTGAAATCCATACTGACAAATAGTTTTTATACAAATTTCTGAAGAACTCAGTAAAAAGATATTATTTTTTGAAGAGGAGTTTGTAAAGATGGGTTCTAAGAAATGTCAAAAGAAATGAAGGAAGACAATGACAATGGACAAAATTCAAGAAGAAAGAGAGAAGGAGGCAAAACACCAAAGAGATTGAAGATCACAACAACGACAATTGAATAACACTTCTGAAGCATCTAGTTCAGTGCCCATTGTAGATGAGACCATTCAAAAGATCATGATGGATGTAAGAAATGTAGAACCAAACACAGGTATGACTGATGATGCAAATGTTCATGTGGATGCGAATCTTGGTATGTTTTTAAAACCCCAAGACTATGATGCCAATCAAATTGCCAATTTAAATGAAGCTGGTTATAAATTTCATACACCAATACGAAAAGAAATAAAAATTGAAAATATTACACCACCCTCTCTAAAAGAAAATGAATGTAATTTGTTTACTATTGAAAGCAATGTGCTAGATAATCTTAATGGGTTAGTTTCTTGGAGACAAATCAGAACACATGCGAACAGATTATATAAACAATTTTTCTATAATAAAAAGTTAGGATTCCAATGTCAATTAATGCTACAATTAATAAAAATGTTAAAAATGCGTAAAGTCATGAAAAAAGAGGTATTTATGCAAAACCAAAAAGAAAAGATGAATCATATAAGCAAGTTGTATCTACTATTGCCAGTGCCATCTATTCTATCAGAAAAACAAGTCGATCTAAAGATAAGAATGCAGCACGTAGAGTTATAACAACTTCTATAGTTGAGAAAACAATTGTTAGTAAAAGAATGTTAAGTGATATAAGTGGCTATTTCAACTTACATCGTAGAACCTTGTCAAGAGCGGCCAAAAGAAGAGACACAATTGAAATTGATCCACTAAACCATTGTTGGAGTTTTAGTGGTAGACTTCAAAGGTCGGACATGAAATTAAATGATAAAACTAAACAATTAATTGGAAATTTTTGGCATGATAACACTAGAGTTTCATCAAATGCTAGAGATATTTTAAAGTTAAGGGTGGTGTCAAAAATTCATGATCCTCATCCAGAACATCTTCTTGACATGACTCAAATCGAATTCTTTAAAAAATTTAGTGATGAATCTGTGTTACTGAATTTACGAATTAGTCAAATATCATTTGAAAAATCCAAACCCTAGTATGTTAAAACGAATAAATAAAGAATAGCTTGTTGTTGTAAAACTCATGTTCAGTTTCGTTACTATTATGATGTTTTTTGATATATACATTGTATGTTGCATGGTAATGATCTTATGCAGGATTGTGGTGTTTATTTTCAACATGAAACTATAAAAGATTTTATTGCAAGTTTGTTTTGTAAACCACCTAATGAACAATTATTTCTTTCCAATTCACGCATTTATGGCCTTTGCAATTTATGTGGGAACTATTCTTTGGACATGTTTCATCTGAGTTTGGACAAAAAATGGTTGATGTTAGGAGATTTAAAAATATAGAATACCCTCTAAAGGATGGAAAGATGGGGAAGCATTTAGAATTGATTACAGAACAAAATTTTGTGAATGCATTTATCAGTGAGTTTAAAAGTCGTATTGTTCTAAAATATGTGAAACATTCCCAACATGCCCGATGGCTTGATGGATAGTTTCGCATATGCAAGAACACATTTCCAGTTGGAACTATAGTATCAGTTGTGGATTTTGTAGAAAATCATACTCTAAAACCAAAAGAGGAAACTCAATCACAATACTACAACTCAGTGCAAGTGGCCATATTTGTGCACATTATAGATAGACATGACCATGACAGTACAAAAGATAACAATTTTTTTTTGATGGAGTATCATTTCTATGTTAGTAATAATCGATTACACTCGTCAGATTTTGTTCAACATTGCTTCGAGGTATTTCTTGATAATCTTAAGGAAAGAGAAATTGACATGAAAGAACATATGATATGGTCAGATAACTGCACTCGACAATTCAAAAATGCAAGAATGTTTCAATGGCTATG
Organism: Cryptomeria japonica; assembly: GCF_030272615.1. Lineage (NCBI taxonomy): Eukaryota > Viridiplantae > Streptophyta > Pinopsida > Cupressales > Cupressaceae > Cryptomeria > Cryptomeria japonica. Next base: position 497,893,590 of record NC_081413.1, read on the forward strand.
CAAAGTTCACAAGATAACGAATGTCCAACATTTTTTTTGAAGCGGGACATGGTAAGGGGGAACATGATGGAACTGGTGCCTATGTAAAAAGAGCTCTTGCTAGAGAACAATTGAAATTTGAGGATGTAGTGAAATTCAGAGATGCTCGTGCAGTTGTAGATTGGTGCAATTCAATGTTGTCAAAAGGATCAACTGAGAACTCTACAATTCGACATTTCTTTTGATTGGTAGAGGAAGATAGTATTCCTATTCGGCATGATTGTAATACGATCGTTGGATTAGCTAAATGGCATTTGTTTAAGAGTTCTAATTTAAACACATGGACTATATTTACAAGGTAGCTTGCTTGCTTTTGTCAGTTTTGTGTTTCCGGAGATTGGGAATTTTGTGAGAATAAAGAATGGGTTGAAGAATGGCAACAAAGATCATTGACACCCATAGATGCAAATGATCTGCATGAAAGAACTAATGAAGATAAGGATCATATGTTTGCATCAAATGAGTATGATCGCATTTCAGATCTTATACAACAAGGTAAAATTGTTTTTGAAATTTGTTTTGTTTATTAAATAGTACATACATATGAAATCTTACAGTGTATATATTTGTTTTCATTTCTCATTAAATATTAAACTAAAATTGTTTTGTGCACAGGACATGTCTATGTTGTTGTTGCACCAGAGGACAATGAAGAGGGGATAGAGTATTGGTTGGCTTGATGTGTAGAGCCAAAATATAAGCTAACCACTCCTCGAGTAGATGATGATGGTTATGACTATCCAACAAGATCTGTGGTTGTTGTTGGCACTTGGCTACACAAATATATAACAAGAAAGAATGGACTACCCGCATTTGAAGATTATGAATTACAGAAGAAGATTATACATTACTCGCATTTGGTAGTGGAAACTAATATAAAATTGGATATATATCATGGCAGGCCTACTAATAAACAATTATGGACTCTCTCTATGGAAGAGCATGAGACAATTATAGATGCTTTTCAAAAGAGAGAGGATGCAGATGGTATAATAGAATGAATATCAAGTAAGTTATAATTTGAACTCTTAAACCACCTCCCTTTTAAAAGTCATGGTGTATATTTTATATATAATTTTAAATCATGCATCATAATTATAAAATCTAATCTAGTAATTTTGTCTCAGGTCTATCACAAGTAGAAGGCATCAATGAAAACCAAATTATTTGTGCATACTTTATGTTTCATTTTGAATAGTTACAAGTAAGTTAAAGTTCTGTACCCTTAAGGAAAATCCCTTTGAAGAGTCATGATGTATGCTTTATGTTGTATTTTAAATTCAATGCATCCTCATTATAAAAACTAATCATATGTATTTTTTTTTCCATGTCTCTCAGAGTAGACTTGGCCTTAATGACTACTATTGTTTGTGCATACTTTATGTTGTATTTTGAGAGATATAAGTCCTTATTATTATAATTTAAATAGAATGCTTATTTTATTCTTCTTGATTACACTTCGTGTAATATACATAAATGAGAGACTATTGATCAAATTTATGAATGAGATAATTATGTTTTAATCAATTTCTATTCAATATATTTGTTTTGATACTTTTCTCTTATCATCATTATTATTGTAATGGTAATTATATATTTGATTATATATTTTTCTTATCTATGATGATTAATACTTTTTTAGTTAGAATATGTTATAATTATAAGATATGTTTTGATACTTTGGTCTTATCATCATTGTTTGTTCATGATGTACACCTGTAATTTATCTAATCACAGGTTATTTAAATAGAATTGCAAAAATTAAATTTCAAGTTCACATAATCCATATAAAGTTATTCAAGCACAACTTCCATAAATAAAATTTCAAGTCCACATTATCCATATAATATCTAATCCATATATATATCTGGATGCTAACATGATGAACTCCACATAATATCTAATGTGCACAAAATATATAAAGTATGCACAAAATATATATGATATAATCCTATTATGCTGTTATCCATATATATAAAGTATGTGCACATCCAAGACAATATATACAATGTTAAAAAATAATTACACGTCTAAACAAATGTGTAAAGTCCATAAAAAGTACATCTCATATAAAATAGTACATGTACATCATATAAGAGCCAAATAAATAGTAAAATCTAAGTGCTATCATCAATAACAACTCATGGTCTCTTCTCCCTAGGATGTGGACCAGATCCACCTGTCTCATGTTGTACAAGGAAAAAACAATATTAATACTTGAAATTAACTATTAAAAGAATCATTTATCAAATATAGCTGGAATTCATAAATTAAGTTACAAACATACAATATGTGTGTGTACATCAACTCCAGTAACTTGTTTTGCATGTACTATATGCTCGATAGTTGTGTTATCCTATATACAAGATAAGAAAAACAAGATATAACGAACATGAGCACATACACATGTTTATTTTTTTATTAAATAAAAATGAACATTTATAATTTGATTTAAAAATAATCATATAATAAAATATCATACATAAGATTTCTCATTAGATCCTCTAGAAATATCTTGTGCAGAATCAATACCAAATGTAGTGCTAGCTAAGTCCTATACAAGGTCAAATTCAAAGTGTCCAATTAAATCTTAAATCAAGAGTCAAAATAAGATCAAATTAAGTATTATTTATTAAGACCTCAAAGGATGTCGATGTGCATTCAAATTGGCTCTGATAAAAATTATGAGGATAACCTATCCTGATAGTAGTGTCCACCTGCAAAAATGCATTTAACATATTTATTGAACATATATATGTGTATTAAATAATTTCAAGTTAAGTTACAATGTTGTATGATTTTATATTTAATTTATGAATTCTAAGATACATACCATAGATGGTGTCACAGTTGTCACACCCTCTTCTTGATGTGATGTAGAGGGTCCCTCATGACCTGAATCATGGAGAAAGAACCATTCAATGTATCAACATGAAAATTTATATAGTATACGATGATAACATATTAACTTAAAAATCTAGTACAATGTCTAGATAGAAATTGATACTATACCCCATAAGGTGTGTCGAGCTGTGTTCCAGTAGATGCAATATTGACTCTAATATTAGGTGTAGTCCTTATCTACATAAACTAAATTTATTTAATGAAATATTTAAAGATTGACATGTATATATATATATATATATACATTTATATATATATATATATATACATTTATATATATATATATACATGTATATATATATACATGTATATATATATACATGTACATGTATATACATGTATATATATATATTATATATATACATGTATATATATACATGTATATATATATATACATGTATATATATATATACATGTGTATATATATATACACCTGCTCAAGATGATCATCAAAGAAAAGAAAACCCATATATGATGTCATCATACTATCATCTTCTGCATCATGCTCAGCTGGAATTGATGCAGATCCTGGATCAGCAGTAGGACCTACACACATCTCATGACAAATCGAACACATATGTGGTAGCCATCAAGGAGCAGATGCTATGTGAGCAGCTTGCTCACTCAGGTTACCTGTGAGAGAAGTCAAAGCATATAATATCAAAATGAATGATATATTCTACACATCTACAGGAATTGGTGGAGAAACAAGTGGAGCTATGGGTGGATCTAGTAGGGGATTATTACTCCGTGCCCCTAATCGATGTTTTGGCATTCCACGACCAACACCCTGGAATGACTTAATATCAAAATAATTTGGATTTTGGTGCATTACAAACTCACAATATAATTTCTTCAAAAAATATAAAGGAACCTCATAATTACAATGTGGTGGATAATGAAAAACCATCCACCATCTATCCCAAAAGGGTCTAGCCATTTCTAGATGCACACACCACCTAATTGAAATTCTTTTCTGGTTAGTTTGCAATGGTTCTCTTGTTTTTGGGCTAGTAAAATATGGACATAAATGAGCTTTGGTTATTTTGAGATTAGTGATTTGCCTATAAGTTAAACCATCAGCATAAAAATCACGCAAGTAATCATGTAATAACCCACTTTACTTAACCCAACAAAATTTGACCACTTTTTCTTTTTTTTATTTAATCATTGTATTTCATTCAATCGCATACTCTGGGCATCCATCCATTTGGATTAAGAATTCATCCATCTAGGATGAGCCTCTAACCATACGAGTTAGGTATCTGTCCATATGGAACAAAAGGTTTCATCTATCCAATACAGGATAGGCATCTACCCATACAGGGTAGGCATCTATCCAATTGGGACAGGAGGTGCCCTAGCCAGAGACTTACACTCATTGGGACCATTTGGGTCCTGAGTCACTCACTAAGTACTACACTCCTCTAATAGGAGTGCATCAAGGTTTCCGTCCTTAGGAGAAATCAAAATAACATAGTGCAAGCTTGAATTCCACCTTGGGATTTGGCTTAAAGCCTCAAGAAGTCAAGCGAATCCATACGGGATTCCTTTTGAGTATGCATTGAATTACTTTTTCTTTATTTTACACTTATCTTTCAAATTAGAATTCTTCGCAATCCTTCTTCTTACCAAAACCTAGACCCCATCCACGAATGCCTGTGTACTAGGGACAACTCCATCCCTAGACTTCCTACATATCTGTTTCGGCACGAGATCAAGGTGTAAAGTATGTAGTTCTATTTTTTAATCTATGGTTTCATGTAACTATTTGGTGGGTATGCAACCCTTTCTAAGGTCAATGTCCCAGACAGTTTCTCTACGGTTGCTACCCACAGTGCTAGCACTTAAGCAAAGGCATTAAGTGCAGTAGTTCAACACGACGACATTACCCGTAAGTGCGACCCAGAGGCACTGTAAATACCGAATGCTGCCAGGTTTTGGTTTTCCGACTTCCTTTGTTTAGTTTTCTAATTAAGAAGCTATGAAAAAAAAAATTTGATTAGCATCATGCTTGAAACAATTATGAAATGAATGTGCATATTTAGACATTGCAAAGTTTAATTAATTGAAATAACTACTTCTATGGGATTCATGTACCACTTGATAAAAATACCATCCTTCTGCAACTAAACTATTTAATATTTCAAACTTGAAATATAACTTGCACAATAATGACAATTACAAAACTCGCATATTGATAATTAAAAACTTGTAACTTGCATGGAGATGATGATAATGTCAATAAATGCAATTGATGTATAAGTAATTCGCATGATGCAAGAATAGTGTAACTTACATGCAAGATTAAGCAATGTTTTATTCCTACCACGAGAATAATTAATTATAGAGTCACACGTTCAAAACTAGCAATTAGTTTAGACATTAGACAAATTTTGGATCAAGTCATAATAATATAAATTAATTGCTTATAATGAATCTAAAATGCCAACTAAGAAACCCAATAAATCTCAAATAGATTGAGAGATTCCAATCATAAAATTTGATATATTTTAATTTACAATTATAAATTTACTAAGAAATGATCCCAATTATTTATAAATTTTCCAAATCTAATTTTACTAACTAAAATTTACTTTTAAATAAAATATTAGTAATGTCCCTTGCAAATCAATATATATAAAAAAAAATCTAAATAAATATATAAAAAAAGAGAATACAAAATTTAATGTCAAATGGGGAGTGGGGCCGTGGGTCCCATCACCCTTGTGGACTTGCAGGTGCAGGCCTCCAGGGATGAGGGGACACCGTGGGCCCCTCAGCTCCCTTTGCAGCCACTACCATAAAAGTGACCACACGGGTAGTGGAGGGTACCACTCCCCGATGGTTACATTAACTCTACCTCCCCCCTTGACCATTTAACTTGTTTAATGCAAGTAAATTTTTTTTTGAAACTTACTTTAATTTATTCCCTTTTTTGTAAAAAATTAATAAGGCAATATATATATATATATGGTTTTATTCTAGTTTTATTACTAGATTAAGAGGGGTAAATATTAAAAAGTTATTATAAAAAAATTAAAATAAGAATTTAATCACATGAATGAAAGATAATAGAGGGAAATTATTTCAGATGATTTCACAGGAGCACAAAAAAAATACATGATGCTGGAAATTGAGGCAAGCAAATACAACAGAGAGGAGATTTTATAAAATTTCTCTTATGACAGCCATGTTCATCTACAGACAGGAAGAAATCAAATCGATATGAAGAGAGGGAAGAAAAAAATGGATTTACTCTCAGGAACTAAATAAGTTTTGGTACACATGAACAAATTTAAATTCAACACAAGATTCTTACATGAGAAATTAATTTCCATTCACAGTTAGTTTTGTTCACAGGAAAGAAAACAAGAAAAACAAGATTGAAATTCATCTTTAATCCCAACTAGTTTCATTCAGAAGAAAACAAGATTTCATTTATTCATTCTATTTCACATCAAGAATTTAAAACAAGATTTCATTTATCCATTCTATTTCAGAGCAAGAATTTAAAACAAGGTTTCATTTATTTAAATCTAATTCACAGTAAGAATTTAGAACAAGATTTCATTTATTTAAATCTAATTCATAGCAAGAATTTAAAACAAGATTTCATTTATTTAATCTAATTCATAGCAAGAATTTAAAACAAGATTTCATTTATTTAATCAAATTCACAGCAAGAATTTTAAAACAAGATTTCATCTATTTAATCTAATTCACAACAAGAATTTTAAAATAAGATTTCATCTATTTAATCTAATTAATAGCAAGAATTTAAAACAAGATCTCATTTATTTAATCTAATTCACAGCAAGAACAAGATGCATGAAAAAAAAAAAAAAAACCTAGATACTTGCAGCTTGATGTAGAATCCCCTCTGAACTCTTCAACTAGCCTCCCTTGATCCTTCCTTGCAACTTTTCTTTGAATTTCTTCAAAACAACTACTTAACAATCCTTCAATGAATGTGACTACAAAAAGGCTATTGCTTGAGAAAACTTTTCTTCAATAAAAATAATCAACCCCCTCTTTTTGAAAACTTGCATACAATATATAGGAAAAACCCCTTAATTCCACTATCTAGAGAAATTAATTGAGAATGAGATTCTTTTTCGAATATTGGATCCATGCAAAATTGATTAATATCCTAGTGGGGGAGTTACATGCAAGGGAATTAAAGAATGAAGATTCCTCTAGAAACTTCTAATTTCTCCTATAACATGTGCCATAATTGGGAATGGCAAAAATAAAAATAAAAATAAATAATGCCTTTTGAATTATATTCTCCAAGTGTGTATGTGGGTCTATCATCTATCCTTTTATAATATTTATTCAACCAATTTCAATAGCTCAACCAAAAAAGATATAATAGAAATTGTATCAAATCAAAAGTGATAAAGGATGGTTGTGACATCCTCCCCCCCTTAAATTTTGTATCATCCCGATGCACTTATTGAATGTATTCCAACAGAGTCTATAGTTCATGATTAGTTTAAAACAGAAAAGGAAACAATTGTTGCATTTCCCTGGTATCTTCCCATGTGGAATTCTTTTCATCATACTGATTCCATTGTACTTTGCATTGATCAACCTCTCTGTTGTGCAATTGGCACTGGCGCCTCTCCAAGATTCTGAATGGCTCTATCATTATTCTCCCCATTTCCTGGACCTATAAAGCATCCCAATTCAAGATATGTTTCTCATCAGGTACATACTTTTTATGAAGAGATACATGGAAGACATCATGGATTTGGCTCAACTGGGGAGATAAGGCCAACCGGTATGCAACTGGATTAATCCTTTCCAATATCTCAAAAGGCCCAACATAACGAGGTGCAAGCTTAATCTTTTTCCCAAACCTTATGGAACTCTTGTGTGGCCTAACCCTTAGGAAGACTTTCTCTCCCACCTCAAACTCCCTTGATGTCTTGTTCTTGTCTACATAACATTTCTGCCTATCTGAGGCTTCTTTCAATCTTTGCCTAACTTCCTTAGTTTTCCTTTCCATTTCCTTCAACATATCTGGTCCAACGATTACTCTGTCTTCAAGACTATCCCAGCTCAAAGGTGTTCGACATGGCCTACCATAAAATGCTTCGAAAGGTGTCATTCCCAAAGATGTTTGATATGTATTATTGTAAGAAAACTCTACCAGAGGTACATAATCTTCCCATTTCTTCTATTGGTCCATGTAGTATATGCGAAGTAGGTCTTCCAAAATCTGATTTGTCCTCTCTGTTTGACCATCAGTTTCACAATGGTATGTAGTGCTAAAATTTAGTTGAGTTGCCAGAGCTGATTGAAGAGTTGTCCAAAACCTTGAAGTGAATCTAGCATCTCTATCTGATATGATTTTCTCTGGTATTCCATGCAACCTAAATATTTCCTTAACAAAGAGCCTTGCCAAGGTAGGTGCATCATCTGTCAGATTCCCTGGTATAAAGTGTGCCACCTTAGTGAGTTTGTCAATTACCACCATTATTGTATCATGCCTAGAAGGTGACATGGGCAACCCTTGCACAAAATCCATGCTAATAACGTGTCACTTGTGTTGAGGTACATCGTGCAACTGTAATAATCTAGCTAGATGTCTATGCTCTGCCTTTACCCTTTGACACTCCAAACATTTAGCCACATACTTGACTATGTCATTCTTCATCCCTTGCCAAAAGTATAGCTTCCTTTAGATCTACATAAAATTTGTTAACCCCTGGGTGCCCTGAGTAAGGGGCATTATGAGCCTCTGACAAGACTACCTTCCTTTAGTCCCCTGAACTAGGAACATAGATTCTATTATTGCATCTAAGCAACCCATCTTCATCTAATGTATACCCTTCAACCTTAGGATTGGTTGGATCGTATTCTAAAGTCAATTTGACTTGCTCATACCATGGGTCATGTCCCTGCTCATCCATTACTTGCCTTTTGAAAGAAGTTTTGAATGTTGCTATAGTCATCAAGTGTCTCCTCCTACTTAAAGCCTCTACCACCCTATTTTCCTTCTCCTTAATATATTCAATTTCAAAATCATATTCAATTAGAAACTCTAACCACCTTCTTTGTCTAGCATTTAAGTGGGGATGGGTAAAGATGTACTTTAGTCTTTGGTTATTTGACTTTAACTCAAAGGGCTTCCCTAGTAAGAAGTGTCTCCATTTCCGTAGGGCATGCACAATCACTGCTAACTCTAAGTTGTGGGGTGCATAATTAACTTCATGAGTCTTTAGCTTCCTGGATTCGTAAGCTACTACCCCTCCATCTTGGACAAGTACTCCTCCTAAACCTTCAATAGAAGCTTCAGTTATGATTGTGAAGTGTCCATTCGGATCTGGTACCTTTAGAATGGGTGTTGAAGTTAGTTTCCCCTTCAAAATTTGAAATGCCTTATCACTTTTCTCTGTCCACACAAACCTTTTACCCTTCCTGTGTAATGAGGTGATGGGGTTTGCTATCTTAGAGAATCTTTCCACAAACATCCTATAGTACCCTGCTAGCCCCATAAAGCTTCTTACCTTTGAAATGTTTTTAGGGATCAACCATTCTACTATTTCCTTTATCTTATCTGGATCAACTACTATTCCTTCCTTTGATATTATATGCCCAAGGTAGTGAATCTTTTCCTCAAAGAAGGCACATTTTGACAGTTTCCCATATAACTTATGTTCTCTCAACCTTTGCAAAACAATTTGCAGGTGTAGTAAATGTTTCTCCTCATTCCTAGAGTAAATCAAGATGTCGTCTAGAAATACCAAAACAAATTTGTCCAAGTAGTCATGGAGTACACTATTCATTAGGTTCATAAATGCTATTGGGGCAATGGTTACACCAAAAGGTACTACTGTGAATTCATAATACCCATATCTAGTCCTAAAAGATGTCTTCGGAATGTCCTCCTCCTTAATTTTGAGTTGATGATATCCTGATTAGAGGTATATCTTTGAGAAAACCATTGCTCCTTTCATTTGGTCAAAAATATCCTCTATTCAAGGTAAGGGATACCTATTCTTTATTGTGACCTTGTTCAACATCCTATACTCGATGCATAGTCTTAAGGTTCCATCCTTCTTCTTAACGAATAAAACTGGTGCTCCCCATGGTGATACCCTTGGCCTTATTAATCCCTTAGCTAAGAGTTCCTCTAATTTCATTTTGAGCTCTTGTAATTCAGTTGTGTTCATTTGGTAAGGTGCCCTTGATACTGGTTCAGCTCCCGGTAGTAAGTCGATAGAAAAGTCAAACGTCCTATTAGGGGGTAAGCCAAGTAATGCTTCTAGAAATAAATCCTTGAATTCTCATAAGAAAGGGGTATTTTCAAAGGTTGGGGTATTTTTCTCCTCTCCTTCATCAATTTTAACCATATAGATTAGGCCTCCTCTTCTTCTTTCATTCTTTAATTGCATGGCTAATATGGTTTCTATATTAATGGGGTTAAACTTTCCTTGGATTTTGACCCTTTTCCCCCCATCGTCCAAACATTCAACAACTTTGTTATAGAAATCTACATTATCTTGATGATCTGTTAACCAACTCATTCCAATAATTACATCATATAACGCTAGGGGTGCCACATAGAGATCTACCCTTGTTTCAAACTCAAGAAATTGTACCCTTGCCCTCGGCAAACACTTAGTTACTTTCCTAGTTGCCTTATCCCCATATTGAACCGTCCATGATGACTCCATTTGATTAACTTTTAATGCATATTTGCTTACTAATTCAGGTGAGATGAAACATTCAGATGACCCAGTGTCAATTAGAATTGAAATTGGTTATTCAAATAGTGTACCTGTAGTTTCCACGGGAACACTCTGGAATCTTGCTCTTTGGTTCCTAACTACTGCATGAATCCTTTGTTGAGGTCCTTGTTGTGGTTGATTGGCCCTAATCTAACCTTGCATCCTAGGACATTCTCTAGAAAAATGGTTTCCCCCACACATAAAACATCCACCTGGAGGATCCCTCCTGCCTTGATTCCTTGTGGGATCATTTCTTGTTTTATTGGCCTTGGGTGGATAAGTTATCCTATTCTGCTGGTCATTCCTATTATAGTTGCCCCTGTTATTATTATTATTTCCATTCCTCTGATATTGATTAGGGGGTGGCCTTCTTTCGGAAGAATTATTCCTTTGACTTTAGTTGAAGTTAGTGTTCCCCTTGAATTCCTGCTTCCTTTTAAAAGAGTGGTTCCCATTATAGTTTTGCCTTGTTGCTGTTAGGGCTTGAATCTTTCTCTCTTGCCTTAGGGACTTTTCAAGTACTTCATTCATGTTTTTGGGTCCATTCATGTCAACCTCTACCCCTATGTTGGTATTTAATCCCAAAATGAACTTCCTCGCTTGACCTTCTTCATCTTTCTGGTACATGGGTACGTACTTAGGCAATTTGGCGAACTTATCCCAATATTGTTGGACTAATAGGGGTCCTTGTTGTAGATTATGGAACTTTGTCACCTTCTCATCAAAGAACAATTGAGGGAGCCACCTTTTACAGAAGTGGTGAACAAACTGATCCCATGAAGATCGTATCCCTACTATACCCATTTTGCTCCTCAGTGTTGGTCCACCAACTAGCTGGCTCCCCTGTGAGTTGATAGTAACCCCATAAGGCCTTGGTTGTTTCGCTAAAATCTCTTAGTTCAAAATACTTTTCCATTTCATTTAACCAATTTTCAGCTCCTTCACCAATTTGCCTCCCATCGAACTTGGGGGGGATGATTTTCTTCAAATCCTTAGAGAGTTCCAATATGTTATTTTCTTTTCTATTGTCCATCATATTCCCCTGATTGCTACTAGGGTTCCCATTTTCAGTTCCACTTTGATTTTCAATGTCATTCTACCTTGCCCTAAGGTCCTGCATTGATTGCTCCAAGAAGTTGATTTTATCCCTTTGTTCGGTTAGTAGGTTGATTATAGCCTTGACCCCATCTTCGTTATTCCCTTGGTTATGTTGATTCCCTTAATGGTCTTCCTCATGGTTTTCTTCATGGTTTTCCTCATGATTTTCCTCATGGTTAGCTTCCCTTTGTCTTCTAGTGGTAGCACGTCTTCCATTTCCCCTTCCTCTTCCTCTTCCTCTAGCCATCTAGGGTTTTACCTGAAAATTAAATTATGTAGTTAGTTGTTGATTTAAGATTTTATAATTTAATCTCTACCATTGCAAGACATTCCCTTAGTTGTGTAAATTGAAGTGAGCACTTGGCCTAGATTTGAACCTTTTGCTCTAATACCACATGTAATAACCCACTTTACTTAACCCAACAAAATTTGACCACTTTTTTTTTTGTTTAATTTAATCATTGTATTTGATTCAATCACATACTTTGGGCATCCATCCATTTGGATTAGGCATTCATCCATCCGAGATGAGCATCTAACCATACGGGTTAGGCATCTATCCATACAAAACAAATGGTTTCATCTATCCAATACGGGATAGGCATCTACCCATACGGGGTAGGCATCTATCCAATTGGGATAGGTGGTGCTCTGGCCAAAGACTTAGACTCATCGAGACCATTTGGGTCCTGAGTCACTCACTAAGTACTACACTCATCTAATAGGAGTGCACCAAGGTCGCTGTCCTTAGGAGAAATCAAAATAACATAGTGCAAGCTTGAATTTCACCTCGAGATTTGGCTTCAAGCCTCGGGAAGTCAAGCGAATATATACGGGATTCCTTCCGAGTATGCATTGAATTAATTTTTCTTTATTTTACACTTATCTTTCAAATTAGGATTCTTCGCAATACTTCTTCTTACCAAAACCTAGACCCCATCCACGAACACCTGAGTACTAGGGACAAATCCATCCCTAGACTACCTACATATCCGTTTCGGCACGGGATCAAGGCGCAAAGTATGTAGTTCTATTTTCTAATCTATGGTTTGATGTAACTATTTGGTGGATACACAACCCTTTCTAGGGTCAATGTCACAGATAGTTTCTCTACGGTTGCTACCCATGGTGGTAGCACTTAAGAAAAGGCTCAAGATGGCCTATTGATTGTGGCCTAAGACAACTAGATCCTAATACCTATCATAAGTGTCACCCTTGACCCAATTGTCAATCATCAACAACTCTTTGAGGTTAAATCAATTCCATAAAAGCATTTCACTCAACCAACCCTAAAGGGGGTTTTCTATGGTTTAACTCAGCGGATTTAAATTTTTTTTAGGATTATCTTATTAGATTATCGATCCAAGGGGAATTACCTGCCCCTTGGATTTTAACTTCCAAGTGTCACTTATTACTCCCTGACGATTTATAGGGACGATGCCACAGACGTCATTGATGCAGCTTTATTAGGCATTAAGTGCAGTAGTTCAACATGACGACATTACCCGTAAGCGTGACCCAGAGGCACTGTAAATACCGAACGCTACTAGGTTTTGGTTTTCCGACTTCCTTTGTTTAGTTTTCTAATTAAGAAGTTATGAAAAAAAAGTTTAATTAGCATCATTCTTGAAACAATTATGAAATGAATGTGCATATTTAGACATTGCAAAGTTTAATTAATTGAAATAACTACTTCTATCGGATTCATGTACCACTTGATAAAAATATCTTCCTTCTGCAACTAAACTATTTAATATTTCAAACTTCAAATATAACTTGCACAATAATGACAATTACGAAACTCGCATATTGATAATTAAAAACGTGTAACTTGCATGGACATGATGAAAATGTCAATAAATGCAATTGATGTATAAGTAATTCGCATGATGCAAGAATAGTGTAACTTACATGCAAGATTAAGCAATGTTTTATTCCTACCACGAGAGTAATTAATTATAGAGTCACACATTCAAAAATAGCAATTAGTTTAGACATTAGACAAATTTTGGATCAAGTCATAATAATATAAATTAATTGCTTATAATGAATCTAAAATGCCAACTAAGTAACCCAATAAATCTCAAATAGATTGAGAGATTCCTATCATAAAAGTTGATATATTTTAATTTACTAAGAAATGATCCCAATTATTTATAAATTTTCCAAATCTAATTTTACTAACAAAAATTTACTTTTAAAGAAAATAATAGTAATGTCCTTTGCAAATCAATATATATATATAAATATCTAAATAAATATATAAAAAAAGAGAATAGAAAATTTATTGTCAAATGGGGAGTGGGGCCACGGATCCCATCACCCCTGGGGAATTGCAGGTGCAGGCCTGCAGGGATGAGGGCACACTGTGGGCCCCTCCACTCCCTCTATGGCCACTACCGTAATAGTGACCGCAAGGGTAGTGGAGGGTACCACTCCCCTGCGATTACGTGAACTCTGCCTCCCCCCTTGACCATTTAACTTGTTTAATACAAGTAATATTTTTTTTGAAACTTACTTTAATTTATTCCTTTTTTTGTAAAAATTTAATAAGGATATATATATATATATATGTATGTATGGTTTTATTCCAGTTTTATTAATAGATTAAGAGGGGTAAATATTAAAAAGTTATTATAAAAAAATTAAAATAAGAATTTAATCACAGGAATGAAAGATAATAGAGGGAAATTATTTCAGATGATTTCACCAGAGCACAAAAAAAATACATTATGCTGGAAATTGAGGCAATCAAATACAACAAAGAGGATATTTTATAAAATTTCTCTTATGACAGCCATGTTCATCCACAGAGAGGAAGAAATCAAATCGATATTAAGAGAGGGAAGAAAAAAATGGATTTACTCTTAGGAATTAAATAAGTTTTGGTACACATGAACAAATTTAAATTCAACACAAGATTCTTACATGAGAAATTAATTTCCATTCACAGTAAGTTTTGTTCACGGGAAAGAAAACAAGAAAAACAAGATTGAAACTAATCTTTAATCCCAAATAGTTTCATTCACAGGAAAACAAGATTTCATTTATTCATTCTATTTCACAGCAAGAATTTAAAACAAGATTTCATTTATTTATTCTATTTCACAACAAGAATTTAAAACAAGATTTCATTTATTTAAATCTAATTCATAGTAAGAATTTAGAACAAGATTTCATTTATTTAAATCTAATTCATAGCAAGAATTTAAAACAAGATTTCATTTATTTAATCTAATTCACAGCAAGAATTTAAAACAAGATTTCATTTATTTAATCAAATTCACATCAAGAATTTTAAAACAAGATTTCATCTATTTAATCTAATTCACATCAAGAATTTTAAAACAAGATTTCATCTATTTAATCTAATTCACAACAAGAATTTAAAACAAGATCTCATTTATTTAAAATCTAATTCACAACAAGAAAAAGATGCATGAAAAAAGAAAAAAAGGAACCTGGATACTTGTAGCATGATGTATAATCCCCTTTGAATTCTTCAACTAGCCTCCCTTGAACCTTCCTTGCAACTTTTCTTTGAATTTCTTCAAAACAACTACTTAACAATCCTACAATGAATGTGACTACAAAAAGACTATAGCTTGAGAAAACTTTTCTTCAATAAAAATAATCAACCCCCTATTTTGATAAATTAATTGAGAATGAGATTCTTTTTCCAATATTGGATCCATGCAAAATTGATTAATATCCTAGTGGGGGAGTTACATGCAAGGGAATTAAAGAATGAAGATTCCTCTAGAAGCTTCTAATTTCTCCTACAACATGTGCCATAATTGGGAATGGGAAAAATAAAAGTAAAAATAAATAATGCCTTTTGAATTATATTCTCCAAGTGTATATGTGGGTCCATCATCTATCCTTTTATAATATTTATTCAACCATTTTCAATAGCTCAACCAAAAAAGATATAATAGAAATTGTATCAAATCAAAAGTGATAAAGGAGGGTTGTGGCACATCGTCTATGAAATTGATCTAATTGAGAATCAACAGATCTAACTGACTCGACAACAGTATGCATTGATTTTGAAAACTCTAGAAGATGGGGTGGCGTGATTGGTTCATTTTGGATAGCAGTAATATTTTGTTCAATCACTTGTAGGTTTTCATTAATTTGTTCTCTTAAACAAATTTCATCCAATCTAGGGGTGGAGGTGGAGGTGGTGGTGGTGGTGGTGGTGGTGAAGGTGGAGGTGGAGGAGGAGGGGGCTACGGTGGGGGATTTTTACCTAATAATTCATCTATGTCAAAGACATCCATGATAACAAAGAGCTCCTTCATATATAAAGATATACATGAATTAAATACAACTCTATGTCAAAGAAGAATCTATTTTAGTTAAAAAAAAACATTTATAAATAGTATCATTTCTATGTTATTGAATGAGATACACATGAAATATAATATAATATTGAACTTAAAAAAATATACATCTACAAACTATTGAATCTTTAAATATAAAATTTGCGCACAAAACTTAATGAAAACTTTCAATGAAACTTCATAAATCTATTATATATTCAATTTAATGAATTCATTTCTTGTAAAATGCATCAACTATTAAAATCAATATAAAATATTTCATACATGAACTTGTAAAAAAAGTTAAATAAGATCAACATATGGTCAAAATAATGGTGATGTAGTACACATCATATAGGCAAAAGTGACCATGAAATTAAAACAAATGGTCCAACTTGACATCAATGAGTTTGATCAAATATTGATTGTAGGATTAGTAGGACAAGTAGGTTCACTAGGAAAATACTCAATACTTTCAAATGAAGTGTTATAGGATCAATATGAAGGATGGGATAGAAAAGTATAGTTAGGATCAAAAGTGATCAGTGATTTGAAGCTCAACAATGGTGCAAATATTCAAATATACAAATTATGATAATATGATAAGTATGATATCTAATTTAAAATATTTAATATGCATGATAGTGGACTACCATGATGCCTCTAATGTAGGATCAAGCTATGTGATATAATAATATAATATTGATATAAGTAGGATTTCTCGTTAGATATGCCAATGTAAGATCAATAAAGAAGTGGGAAATACGATGATCCTCCTTAGTGTAAGAATATATAAGGATTGATCATAATTGCTTAAAATAAGATATTTAAATGTAAGAACATTACACTCTATAAACCAAGATATGATCATAATATCATGCAAGATAATAACAATACAAGATCATCATGTGAGGCACAATCATATGATACTAAGATGCAAAAATGCGTGATCAAATAGTGATAATCTATTATATTCTCTAAAATAATAGGCATGACAGTAAAAGATTGTAAATAGCATGCTCTTGTTGAAAAAATTAAAAAAAAATTGATAATTCATTGATGAAAAATAATAAATAACATGTTTTTAGTAACTAGACATAAGAGTAAGAGATCATATAGACCTAATTATCAGTGTACCTAGATATAATTATATATAAATGGAAGGATATACAAAAATGATCTAAAATGATAAATTGCCCAAGTATGAACATAATATAATACGTAGAGAACATAGGGAAGCCATCAAGGCCAAGGACTTTATTACCTTCAAAGGAAAAAACCGTAGCTCTACTCTCATTATGACAAGGGATTCTGGTTAGCTCCTTGTTCATATCATGGGAGATGGTTCTTCTAAACTCCAGAATGATCTCATCTTGAGCATTAACATCAAGGGGACCATCATCCCAAAGGAGAGTGGAGAAATGTCTAATGGCTTCCTGATTCAACTCTTTCTTATCAATCCATCCGCGATCCACTAAAATTTCATTGATTCTGTTAGAGGCCCTATGATCAAGGGTAGTCATATGAAAAAACTTTGTGTTTATGTCACCAGACTTGAGCCATAAAGCCCTGGACCTCTGCTTTCATAATTCCTCCTCCTTAGAAATGACATCATGAATCTTGATATGTAACTCAACTTCTTTATCCATAACCATGGGGTCATACCCCAAAACTTGAATCTAAGATTGAACATCATCTAAATCTTTCTTAAGCTTATCTTTTATATGAAAATAATTGCCAAAGGAAACTTTATTCCAGAGTTGGATATTAGACTTAATATTGGCTAGCTTCTTAGCCACTCTAAACATCCTAGTTCCCTCAATGCCAACATTCCACCAATTAGAAATTTTGTCATGAATATCTAGAGCTAAAAGCCACATCTTCTAAAACTTGAAGGGAAAATCCTTTCTCCCATTCAAAGGGGATATATTCAGACAAATCGGGAAATGGTCAGAGCCAATTCTGGATAATGTATTTAATCAACATGAAGAATTTTGAATCCAGTCAGGAGAAATAATACCTCTATCCAGTCTGACTTGGATGAGGTCATCCCCACTTCTTTTGTTGGACCAAGTGAATTTATCCCCAAGGAGGTTAAGGTCTAACCAACCCATAGAATTGATCATATCAGCCAAGTCCTTCCTACTACCATTGAAAACTAGCATTCCACCAGCCTTTTCCATACTAGATAAAGGGGTATTAAAATCCCCTAATACATTCCACTTTTCATTTGGGAAAGCCATTCTAGCATTAATGATAGAGGACCAAAGCAGCTTTCTATCATTTTTCCCATTTGGGGCATAAATATTAGAGATGATCCAAGATGATCCATCAGAAAGACTAGTAAATCTAGTGGCAATGTGATTGGGTGAGGTAAAGAAGCCTTACCCAAGAGTCATATAGGATTCCACAAAGTGGCAATACCACCAAAAGTCCCATCAACATCAGCACGATGAGTACCGCACTCCCCGAAAACAACCAACTTAATCTTTTCCACTCTACACCCAAGTGTTTTGGTTTCTTGAACAAGAAAAATATTTGTCTTGTGATCTCTAACTAGGTTGGATAGAAGATCATGCTTGTGGGGATGATTGAATCCCCTAATATTCTATGAAATAACTTTGATTTGATAGGGTGGGGGGAACCAATCCCCATGTCCTGAAGATTTCTCTGGACTCCATCAACAATGGAATCTCGACTATGCTTATCTCTATTGATCGCATTGGGAGGCCTCCCTACTGCCCCCAAATCAGATCCACAATCCACCTTTTGCCTGTTTTTGGTCTTAACACCACTAGAAAGTGGAGTTAATAAATGACCAGTTGGATAATTCCTCTTTTTATGTTTAAATTTTACCTCAATAAATGGATTTGGGTTATCATCATCCTAAGACACATCATCAGTAATGGTTGGATCCGATAAATTCCCAACTTCAACAAAAAAGTGGATGCAAGAATCCACAACCCTAAGATCCTCCATCACAAACATATCCCCATTAGAAATCACCTCAAGCTTAGAACTCCCCCCTGCCTCCCCTTCCTCAATCAAGGGTTCCAGGATAGAAGGATTTACAACTGGACCATCCTAAGCACCCAAGATATTATTCAATCCATCCATACATGGAGAGGGATCCAAAGATAGGGGCACCTCAAGATCGACCCTCAATATCTCATTTTTCTTCTTACAAGTCCTCTTTGGCATAGGCTTAGAAGGGCATTCCCTGGCCCAATGACCAAAATTTTTACAATGAAAGAAAGCAAAGGGAATAGATTCATACTCAAATTTCTGAACCCATCTTCCCAACTTAGAGAGGAGATCAACCTCCTTCAGCAAATTAGAAAATTGTTTAACATTCACACATATTCTGGCATACACCTGATGCCTCTTCACAGAGGTCATAGGGTCAACTAAAAGAAGCTCATGAAAGCTGGTAGATATCCCAGCAAAGATTTCTTCACCCCAAAAATCCATAGGCAGACTTGGTAGTCACACCCAAATAGGGGCCTCATTACATTTCCATCCTTTGGGTTAAAGCCTGGTTCCCATTTCTTGAGAGCCAATGATGATTTTCCTAACATCCAGGGACTACCTGCTAAAACAAATTGAAGATCCTCCTCACACGTAAAGGAGAATGATAAAAAACCATTAGACATAGCTACCCCATCAATCTGACCCTTTCCCTTCCATTTACGAGAAACCCAATCCCTAACAACTTCAATATCACATCGAGGGCCAATAAACTTGCCAACCAGGACAGAGGCCATATTAGTCATATTCCTTTCCACAATACAATCTGGAATAGAAATGGAACAAGAACTAGACTTTAGGTCCACTTTATGGTGAACAGGTGCAATAGCCTTGCCTTTGAGGTTTGGCGCAAACAAATTAGACCGATTTTTGTTACAATCCAAAGAAATTAGTTTTCTAAGATTCTCCACAGACTTTCTGGGACCCTCCCTGCCATAAGGTAACACAGTAAAGTTAGATTTTCCAATTGGTGGTACTGGCAAGGTTCCCCCATCCAAAAATCCGTTGAGATTGCCATTAGAAGCTTTAGATTTTGTTTCTCCTATGGTGGAAATCACGTGGGAACCTTCATAACCTTCATCACTCGGTCTTCCCACTCTTGATTCTTCTCCATTCAAATTCAAACCAGTCATTCCATTCATTCCTGCTATTCCCACCAGAGTCCAGTCGCTCCCATCATAATGTTACAATAACATACTATAGAAGATTGTGGAAAGTACAAATGTGAATATTTTTGAAGAATGGAATAAGACTGAGATTGCATCTAAATTTGAGACTAAGATATAGATTATATTGGTTGCTACAAAAGAAGAAGTTGATCCAGAAGAAGAAGAGACAAATATAGAAGAAGAAAACCTGAACAAGCTCCTAAAACACCAGGAAAGTATGTGTAGAAGAATCACTTAGAAGATCAAATCATTTGATACAAGAGAAAAGGTGTTCAAACAAGAAGAAGACTTGCAAAATTTGATGAATAGGCAAATTATTGTTTCCTATCTCAAGTTGACACAAAGATCTATGTGGAATCCAATGAAGATCAGAGTTAGATATAAGCAATGGAAGAAGAGCTGAGTTAGAATAATTAGAAATGGGAACTAGTGCTTAGATGGTAGACAAAAATGTGATAGGAACCAAGTAGGTTCTCTAAAATGAGTCGAATAAAGATGGAAAAGTCACTAGAAACAAGGAAAAATATATTTGCAAAAGTTATTCACAAGTTGAAGGCATAAATTTTGAGGAGACATTTTCTCTGGTAGCAAGGACAAAATTCATAAGGATGTTTCTTGTATTTGCAACTCATAAGAACTTTAAGGTATATCGGATGGATGTCAAGTCAATATTTTTGAATGGAGAACTGGAAGAAGAAGTGCATATTGAATAACTAGATGGTTTTAAGCTATCAAAAGATCTGGATATGGTTTATGGATCGAGGAAAACTTTGCATGGACTCAAGGAAGCCCCTAGAGCTTGGTATGCAAGATTGGGTAGGTATCTGTTGTATCAAAATTTCAAAAAAGGTAGTATAGATAGTAATCTTTATTTCAAAAATTGAAGGTGATAATTTTTGTATTATTGTTGTGTATTTTGATAATATCACATTTGGAGGAGATAATAGTTTGCAAAAATGATTGAAAAGGAATTTGAGATGTCTTTGATATGTGAGCTATAATTTTTCCTTGGTCTACAGGATACTTAGTTAGCAAAAAGCATTTTTTATTTCTCAGACAAAGTACACCAAAGAATTGATAAAGAAGTTTGAGATGGAGAAATCTAAATTGGTTGCTTCCCATATGGCTATTAATTATAAGTAAAACAAGGATGATGGATCTATAGATGTTTATGAAAAAAGGTATAGATCTATGATTGGAGGATTATTGTATTTGACTACTTTAAGACTGGATATTATTCAGATTTTTCATTTGGTGGCTAGATATTAGGCTAATCCTAAGCAATCATATAATCGATTGAAGATGATATTTAGATATTTGAAAGAAACCTTAGTTTATTGGTTATGGTATAAGGATGATGATTTCACACTAAAAACATATACATATGTTGATTGAGTCAGATGTGTGGAGGAAAAAAATATATAAGTGGTGGTGCTCTTTTCTTGGGAGATAGATTGGTCTCTTGCATGAGTAAGAAACGAGACTCTATATCATTATCTACTGTAGATGTAGAATACATTACAACAATATCTTGTTGCACTTATAATTTTTATTAGAGTAAAATAGGTTTTACAGGGAACCAGAACCCAAACAAAAATTAACAGTTAGCAAATACATGAGTTGGAAGAATTCAAAATTTTGCACATATAACGGGAAGGCAACAAAGTGGCGGATCTACTGGCCAATCTGGCGATTGGCTACATGGCGACTAAATGGTGGAGTAGTAGGGATTCATTCCCAAAAAACCTGTGCAATCTACCTTGTGATGATTCCACCCACTTGCATTAATCAATGATCTTTAATCATGATTTGATAGAGTTGATGGGGAAATGGATCCTTTTTGTTTTGCCTAACCGAAGATCTAGAAACTTCCCTTGTGCCTAGATTTTCTGTGTACTTGTGTGGCCCATTTCCTCCTACTGTTCGGAGAATTTTGTGGTGTGGCCCATTTCCTACAATTGTTCGAAGACTTCTCTGGTGTGGCCCATTTCTTGATGTTTGGCGACCTAGAGCATAATGGGTGGGGATAAGAATAGGAAAGAACAGTCTACTTGTGAGAAATGGAAGAAAAACAAGGAATTATGGCAGGAAATCGTTGATGGGGTAATTGTCCCATTCTTGGATAGACTTCATGGCCCTTCTCCTCTACTTATAGAATCCTTTGTCAATGGGTGGAAGAAAGGGATCTAGAGGGCTTATGGTGTTGAGTATCAGCTGGATGAAACCCTGGTGGGAACGGTTACTTGTTTGGCAATGAATGGGAGAAGGTTCTATAGAGAAAGGAAAACTAGGGAGGAGGACTTGATGAATTTTTTTGACAAAGACAAGGAACGCTCAAGAGTTAACAGGATGGCTAATGGTGGCTACAACAGGAAAGATCTTATGGCTTCCTGGGTGGACATGGCCAAGTTCATCATGAGGTATATTACTCTCAATGGCAGATATTCCAGTATCTTTTCCTACCATTTTACCATTTTGAATCATTTTAGGCATGGTAAAATCATTTATGTTCCTTTCTATATGGCCTCCTCTTTAGAAAATAGTCTTGAAAAACATATGGAGAATTCAAAAAATCTTGTTCTTCATGAAGGGCTTATTGTCTTCATCATGGAGTACGCTAAGACCCTTGAAGTTGTGCCCTCTCTATCTAAGAAAGGCCAACATACTAATATTCTGGATGTCTCTGACTCGGAAATGGATTTGGAGGATACTGGGGGTGCCATTCCTTTTGATGAACCTGGTACTGGGGGTGGCATTCCTTGGGATGTTTAGAAATAAGAATCCTCCCAAATGGGTAGCCAACAAATATAAATCTACCAACAAAACTGATTTCTAAGGCCGAGCCCCTTTCTAAAAAGAAGAAGCTTGTGCCTAAAGACTATGGTCTCAAGACTTCGGATCAGGAAATTAAACTGGACATTCCAATCAACATCTTGAAGGAAAAACAATGAACCATGGCGAAAGAGGAGGAAAATGGGTTACAAAGGACTAGTACTCTAATGAACCTAGTGATGGAAGCAAACAGAAGCCAGGAGAGCTGTTGGAAGTGGGTGGAGAGAGAAATTGATACGCTCAAAGTGGGGTTTAAGGAGATTATTGATATCTTAACAACCTCACCTAAGCCTAGAAAATCTCAGAAGCTCATGATTATGACCCAGAAGCCCTCCCAAGATGTCGAGGTGATGAAATGCAATCATGAACAAAGAATTGAAAAGGTGGAACAGTTTATGGTGGATATAAAGAAAAACCTCAAGAACCTAGTCGACATAAGAAGAGAAGCCATGAACAATAATATAGAGGGGCTTGATAAGATCAATGCCATGGTTGCGGAATACAGATCCATTCACAGTGAACCTGAGAAAGATCTTGGGGGTGAATACATGGCTACTAGAGACAACAAAACCACAGGCCCTAGTTCCAGGACCAGAAGCAGGAGCAGCAATAAGGGCACCTCCAGATTCATTATGGAGGAGCTGGAGGAAATCAACAAGATTTACATCCAGAAGACCAAGGAGATGGTGCACTCTCTTAATTAACTTTTTTTTTTTTTTTGTCTATACCTCTTTTGCTTTTGTGACTATTCTGGGGTGCTCCCCTATTTTGCTGTTGGTTTATATTTGTTTGGCTGATGACCGGCTTTTGTAAAACTTTTGGTTTCGGGTCCATGTAAAACCCATTTATCTTTATCAAAAATAGTTAGCAAATACAAACCAGATGCCAAGCCACATTAGGCAAACTTAGCAGCAAAACAACAAAAAATAGGGTCTAACAACCCAGAGATTATATAATATTGTCCAAAATTTGAACAATATTAATATTTTTATGAATAAAAATGATATTGATCTCTGTAAGATCCTCCATATCAGTGAATTGACCTACTTACCTTTATCCCTACTATGTGTGCAAGCTGATGGTCCCTGATTGTTCTAGGTATCACCTTCTAGAATAGGCACCTTCTCCTTACTCTTTCCACAAACCTAGATGGAGGGGGAAGCATGATTAGCCAAGGGGGAGACATTGAAGGATTAGGATTTTTCATTCAGTCACTAAAGACCCTTTGTGCTATTAGTCATGGTTTTTCTTCTAACTACAATAATATTTCTTAGCTTCTCATCGATCTTATACAAAGCCACCTGTAGGTTCATAATTTTTTTTTCACGATCATTCTTCAC
The DNA here is from genome assembly GCF_030272615.1 of Cryptomeria japonica. Lineage (NCBI taxonomy): Eukaryota > Viridiplantae > Streptophyta > Pinopsida > Cupressales > Cupressaceae > Cryptomeria > Cryptomeria japonica. The sequence continues at coordinate 497,918,066 of NC_081413.1, forward strand.
ATGGCCTTAACATCCATTACCATCTTCTTCTTGAGGTCAACCATGTTACTTGTATTGCCTGGGGATGGGGTGTTCAAAGTGCTTTGTTCAACCATAAGGTCATTGATCTTTATTTTCAACCAAAAAATATTCATGACCACCCAATTGAAGAAACTAGTTTTTCCATCCATGGTAGCCTTCACCAATTTCTCTCCAACCCCTGTATCCACTATAGAGGAACCTGTATCTTTACCCACAAGTGCACTTTTATCCAATTCAATGGTATTTCAATATGGAAATCCAAATTCTATTGATCTTCATCAAACCTAGGAGGAATACAACTATTTGTATTTCCTTTTACTTTTCTCTTTGCAATTTTTTTTCCTTCGGAGACATCCTAGGGGAGGGGATTTTATTTTCACATTAGAAGCAGAGCCTAGCTCAAAATTCATGTTATTACAAATTGAGCACATAGGCATATGGTCCTTGCCCTTTTTGATAGATCCTTGAGGCTTAGGGAATCTAGGACAAACTAATCAAAAGGGACATAATCAAAGTCTTTCTTTTCAGAGTTCCTTATCAGAATCAAACCCCTTTCCCTTAGTAGAGTTCTTGTTGCACTCATGTTATGCAGATGAAATAAACTCTAAAATATATCAAGATAGTGTATGACGACGCAATTCCTATTTTCTATGATAATACAAAATTGATATTAACATTTCAAATAATTTGGTGATGCATTCAAGGACTAAACACAATGCACTCTATTATCATTTTTCAGGGGACAAGGCTGTAGAGAAGGAAACTTCAAAATAGAGTGTGTACCTAATAAAGAAAAATATACATATATCTTTACTAAGCTATTGAAAAATGATACCTTTGAGTATCTTTGACAAATTTTGGGGGTCATTGCCCCTCCTTTTTTAAACTAGATGCATTTAGGTGGTGCATCTATCAAGAGATATTTTTAGAATTCATCCTTTTCTCTTGGATTGATGTGGTGGCTACTCTCAGGGGGATTAATCAATATTAAAGTTACTAGAGCTTATCAGTAAGGGAGAGAAAGAAAGCAAAATTCCCTTTCTCCTTGATGTAAAAGGGGGAGAGAGATTGGGAAAGAGATCAATTCTATGTGCTCTTTTTTGCTGGTGGTGTTACCTGATGGTATGATGAAAGAATAATTATCTGGTAGATTACTGAGAGGGGGAGTGAATCAATAACTAGAAAAAATGATACAAACTTCCAAAACTCAAACTCAATCTCTCAAAGTAAATTATCAATGAAATACCTTTGTCAAGATCAATACTCATAAGAATACTCAACATCAACCGATTAACTATTACAATAACTTAATAGTAAAAATGATTCAACTTGTAAACATCCAAATACTTTATCATATGTCAATACTTCATTTCTCAATGCTTCTGGTTATCATGTCTTATCAGCAATAGTTAATCAAATCAAGAATAAGATCATAACCACACAATCATTTTCCACATGACACAAGTATTTATATGTGGAAAAACCAAATAGGTAAAAACCATGGTGAGATGAGACTCACAAGAAAATATTTGAACTCTTTTGAAGTTCACCTTGGTAGGAGTCAATCCTATTAAAGCTTTTACAAAATTCCTATTAAGAACTGATCCTTTTAGGAATCACTCAGTTAAGGGATTGACTACAAATGCCTTGTTAGAAGCAAATACCCTGTAATGAGTAACCTTAGTAGAGGATTTCAGAATCCAAACTAATGGACCACCTTGTTAGAGGATTTAATAAGTAGCCAAGCTTGTTAGAGCTTACCTGGTTAGGGGATTTCAATTATGCTGTAATTGTTAGAAAACAATAGGATTTTCTTGATCTGTCTGAATAGCACTACATTTGCTTGATCAGATCCATTTAAGCTTCTATCTACCTTTACTCAAACTATGGACTCATTCTCCGGTTTGGCAACCATGCACTCAACTAATCTCTGTCAATTATGGCCAACTCTAAAATAAAAAAACATCATCAACCTTAAGTACAAATCAATTAGGTTAGTAACATAAAAAAAATCTAATCTTCTTATCATCGAGATTACAAACAAGTCAGTATAAGCATGATTGTTAGATTTCATAGTAATCTCTTCAGAACAATCAAGAAAACCTCAACCACTCCTTGATTACTGCTTCATCGAGCTCAGTAACTCATCACGCATTTCGCATTAGATGCAATACATTTTGCTCCTTCCCTAGACAAATAATCAAATGCACCAAAACAATCTGAACTTGTATTCATACAATGACTGTACGTGTCATCATCAAATCATAAACCAACATAATCAATTCAACAACCTTAATTGGTTAGGGTTTAGCAAAAACAACTGGTAGGGTTTACTAGTTACATAACCTAGAAAGGGTTTAACCTTTTACTCTGATTTACCAATTCAACTCACAAACTTACACACCGGTTCACAATAACCTTCACAAAGCTCTTCCTACCGGTTACAAGACAATATCAACAATATTATTACCGGTTCAACTGACATCAATGACAACATAACATATCATTAATGCAATCTTTATGCAAATGCCAATAATCTCCCCCTTTGGCTTTGATGGCAATAAAAAATATCAACACCATTGCTTGCTTGTTGTGATTGTGAATAGGAATCCTGGTTACATTACCAAGTATTCACATTCTTTCTCTATCTTCAGTGTGTCACTGGTTTTCCTTCACATAATCACATAATTCTTGTCCCCCTTTGACAGCAATGCCAAATTGAAAGTAAAACATGTAATGCCAAATTTACACTGTGCATCAACAACATACTATAACTTGATGCTCCCCCTGTGGAATACATCCACTTCTATATCAACCCTTGTAAAATTTTGCAAGTGATTCAGGTACTGATGCAGTCAACATCATGTTCAACTAACTTCATGAAGAGGGACAACCCCCAATTGACTTCTAAGATACTCAAAAGTAGTCTTAGGCAGAGGCTTGGTAAAAATATCTATAAGCTGCTCCTTGGTAGAAACATGCTCTAAGATAACGTCTTTACTCTGAACTTTTTCTCTCAAGAAATGATACTTCAATTCAATGTGTTTGGTTCGTGCGTGCAAAACAAGATTATTAGAAATATTAATGGCACTTGTGTTATCACACAAAATCTTTCTAGGTTCTGAAATCTTCATCTTAAAACCTTCCGAAATGCACCTCATCCAAATAGCCTGTGTGCAATTCATATAAGATCCAACATACTCATCTTCAACAGTAGATTGTGAAGTACAACTCTACTTTTTTCTACTCCATGAAAAAAGCCTTCCTCCAAGAAAAAATGTTCCGCCGGTTGTTCTTTTCCAGTCATCAACATTTCCTGCCCAATCAACATCTGCGTATCCCTTCATTTCAAAGTTTCGACTATATGGATACCATAATCTATAGTCAATAGTACCTTTCAGGTATCTAAAGATTCTCTTTCTTGCTATTAGGTGTGTTTCCTTAGGATTCTTCTGGAATCTAGCAACTATGCCAACCGCATGGGCTATGTTTGGTCTATTGTGAACAACATAGTGTAACTTGCCAATCATTGACATTTATTCCTTCTCATCAACAGACTTAGATTCATCTTCCTTGGACAGCTTATAACTTGTAATCATTGGTGTCCCGACTGGTTTACAGTCACTCATGCCAAAAGTCTTCAAAACCTCTTTTACATACTTAGACTATGTAATGAAAATACCATTCTTCATTTGTTGTATCTGCAAGCCTATGAAATTTTTGATTTCCCCTACTAAAGACATTTCAAACTCGTTTTTCATTTCATCTGCAAATTTTTTGCTCATGACATCATTACCTTCAAATATATTATCATCAACAAATATTTCACTGACCAGTATTTCATCTCCTTCAGACTTGAGATACATATTACTATCATCACTGGTTCTCAGAAATCCTATCTTCTTCAAATGTGTATGAAGCCCTTCATACCATGCTCTAGGTGCCTTCTTTAATCCATATAAAGTCTTATGTAATCTGCATACCATGTCTTTTTCATCAGTCAATGCATAACCATCTGGCTGCTCTATGTATACCCCTTCTTCCAATATGCGATTCAAAAATGCAGACTTAACATCCATTTGATATTCCTTGAAATTTTTATGGGCTACAAATGCAAGTAAAGTTATGACACCTTCAATTCTTGCTACTGGTGCAAAAGTTTCACCATAATCTTCTCCTTCTCTTGAGCATAACCCCTGCAGACTAATCTTGCCTTGTTGCAAACTACAACACCATACTCATTCAATTTGTTCTTATATACCCATTTAGTACCTATAACATTCTTCTTTACCGGTCGAGGTACTAGGATCCAAGTGTTATTCTTCTCAATTTGATCCAATTCCTCTTCCATTGCTTTAACCTAATGGTCATCACCAAATGCCTCCTTAGTAGTTCTTGGTTCAATGGTGGAGATCATGCAAGAATTCTCTCTAATTCTTCTTCTGGTTAGTACTCCAACATCCTTATCTCCAATAATCTGCTCAGGATTGTGATCCAGTCTCACATATCTAGGAATAACATGCTCATTATCTTTAGTTTCAACTCCTTCATTGTCATCATCTTCTTCTGAATTTATCTATTCCAATTGAACTGTTGCATCAGAATTTGCTTTACCGGTTTCAGATTTCACAGTTTCTGGTTCCAAAAACAAAATGCAAGGATCTTCATCCTTCTTCTCTAAACTGGTTTCTTCTGAGACTTCAGGAAATTCATCCACTCAAACATCAGCACTCTCAACAATTCTCTATGTCTGGATGGTAAAACAGTTGTAGGCCTTACTCTTGGTGGAATAGCCAAGAAATATGCCTTCATCACTCTCAGCCTCAAATTTGCTAATGTAATAACCTCTCTTAATAAAACATTTGCTTCCAAATATTTTAAAATATAAAGAAAGAGTTTTTAACGTGTTAAGAGAAGAATGATTTGCATTCCTTTGTTATGTGAAAAATATGTGATGTGGCTCTAGATATAATATTTATGTTCTATGTATGTTGCACTATCAGGTTTAGAAGTCCTTTGTTGCTCAAATTGTAGAGTTTGGAGAACATGTTTATTTGGTTTGTGCAGTTTTCTAGTTCATCTTTTTGGTGATGGTTTCATTGGAAAGTAGAGTTATGATGTTTAAAGTTCAATGTTATCAACTAGTTTGGTTTCCAATTGACTGTGGTGGAGTATCCTACTTGGATCATATTATTTTGGTATGGTTTTTCTTTGGAGAATAATTTTAGTTAGTGTTTTGGGTCTCACTAGGGCATGTGGAGATTCCCATGATGTAGTTTGTATTGGAGGATAGTTTTGGGGCGACTAGTTAATGTGCTTTAATGTTTATCTACATGTTTCATTTGATTTCCACCTTGGACGATGTGTTAGCATGTGTAGTTCATTGGAATCAACTTGGATGGATGTGTTGTGATGTATTTGTGTCCTCGAGCTATCTCCTAAAGTGGACCAAAATGGATGTTTTGGGTTTGGGTGGCCGAATTTATGAAATATTGTTTATTCTATCTATGGTCAACCTAGTTAAGGGTTTTAATGAATAATTTTCTATATAAAGGATTTTTGATGTGTGAATGAAGGTATGGGATGTGTGTGAATTGACAAAAATTAGATGTGAATGGTTTGGAAGAAAATTTGGTGTTGAAGATGTGTGAAATTCAATTGTGAAGAGCATAGATGATTATATCTTCAATGTGACAATGTTCAAAGATAGTGTTTCAAGTTGGATATGTTTGCAATGATCTTGGTTGCTTGACACAGTGGTTTAAGGACAATTTCATGATCAAGAGATCTTGTTCTTTTCAATTCAACTATTTCTTTCTCTACCAAAAGATAGTAAGTCTCTTAGTAGGTTTTTGTATCTTTCCTCAAGACAACATGTCTCAATCATGTAAGTCATTTGTATCTTTCCCTAAAGTTGTGCACCTTAATTTTGCAAGTCTTTTCAGGAGCAGTGGGTTCTAGAGGCAACTTTGTAATAACTACATTCATATTGTGAGTGTGATTTGCACCATGGTTTTTTCCCACTTAGTGTTTTCCATGTAAATTTGGTGTTCATGCATTTTTTGTGCTTTGTTCTTTTATGATTTATTACTATCATGATCAAATAGTTATGGTTTGAAGTTCAAAGACTAGAATTTAAGTATTTTTTAGGTTCGAGTTGATTCACCGCCCTACCCTTCTAGCCCGCCTCCCCCCACTCGCCTCCCCCTTCTCAATATTGTGGTGTATTCAACACAAATGACATTATATTTCATGATGAACAAACCAATAAGGTTTTCTTTCTTAATTATATCTCATATATGGAAAAAGTGTGCATAAAATGTGTACATTGACATGTATTTGAGAGATATAAAAGTGAAAGATGAGAAGAGAATTTTTTTAAGAGCAAACTTATATTTATTTACTTGTGAACAAAGTTTTAATAAAACAAAACTATCTATGTAGGGATACAAATTAATGTAATTGTATTGTTATTCACAAGAAAATTAAATTAGGAGAATGTGACTCTACAAATTTAACTATTGCATATTAGAAACAATGAGTATGTCAAAACCACTATAAAATTACAAAAATATAAAATTGGTGTAAGTCAAAATAATAGAAACATTTAAAATTTTATCAATTTTAAGAAAATACATTACTTCCAATATTTAAAATTTGAAATATCTAAGAGAATACTATATATATCTGATAGAGTAATAACTAAACTAAAGAACCCTAAATAGAAGAGAAACAATCAGCCCCAAGTGTAAGAGAGATTCTACAATAGAAATAAAACTGACCACATATTCTATAGCTTTATATACCAAAATTCATATTATGAAGAGGAGTGACAAACAACCCATAAGACCCAAAATGATAAAACTTACAACCCAAAAAGATAGGAGCTAAGATCAACCACCTACTTACATTATATGCATGACATCTACCCATAAACAAAGATATACATAATATACAAAAATAAACATACTATTAATAGAAAGGAAAGACCAAGGAACTTAAGGCTGACGAGAAGACTCTTCTGATTCAATATTTTCCTTTTCCTTAGGCCTAATATGGATGATGTGAAAGTGCACCCTTTCCTAACACAAACTGTGACACCTGCAAATGCATGAACGGGCTACACAATTAATTGGCTTTATCCCTTTGGTTGAAAGTTCTTCAGGCGAATGTTCATAACTTATCAATAATGCAATGGTCCTAAATTTTTTAAATTTCCTCAACTTTGGACAGCTCTAGATGGTCCCAAAATGTAAATAGTGCTCTTCCCAAAAGGTTTTCATTTTGACAATATGTTGCCAACTTGAAATAATTATAAACTAATGCCAATGCTAGATCGCTCAATAATTCCTCTTCAGCAAAAACTCCTCCAATATCTACCTACCATTCTTGAAATTTATATTGTAGTACCCTTACTCGTTTGAACTGATATTTTGTTCTTGTTATTCTCAGTGGATACATTATCCTTTGTTATTTAGAATTATATAACATTGTTCCATGTTTTATCTGATTATGAGACATATGATTTATTTGCAGTATTTATGTACTTACGTTTTATGGCATTATATGGTTCATTTCTATGTACTGACGCTTTACTTCATCTATGCACTGTGTGTCGTGTATCTACGAGTGTATGGGATGCATGGGGACGATTTTCCTTCACTCATCTCGGTGAGACAGGGAATGTCATGAATCTCCTTCATCAGTGTGTATGGTGAAATTTCTATATATATATATATGCATGTTTGGTCGGTGATGCAGGATGTTGCAGGTACAAGTACCGGGTAGGTACGGGGTATCATCTCCACCTGGCTACACAGGTCTGAGCGTGCCTTATATTTTCTGATGGAAGTGAAGGAGATAGTAGTTGACCCTATTTTTAGTCAGTTACACTCAGGTGAGTGCCTTCAGTTAGTCGTTCTATAAATTGGTTTGGTCTTCATATTTTATTGTTTGATCTTTATAAAAGTCGCATGATGCTTGCTTAGTTTGCGTGTCCAATGTTCCCAATTTTTGTATGTCATTGGTAATTGTTACGTTTATTACGTCTATAAGAGTAAAGAGTAGTTTTGGTAATTGGAGGAAAAAGAATCAAGTGATCTAGTAACTTAATATTGTTTATAAAGGACGAGTTAATATCTTGGTATGAGTTGATATGAATTTTATCAACTTGTTAGCTCGATAGTTGCAATTCGATCGTTTGAATATATGTAAGGACATAATATACACAGAAGGCAATAGTCACTTATAAGTAGTTATTGGAGTTAAGATAAGGTGATCATATTATCCATAGTTGATATCGCCCATCAGGTTATTGTGTTTTTGGATTATGCATGTATAAGTTAGAATTATAGATATGTTATATTTAATAAGCTTTTTGAACGAGTTATATATATATATATATATATATATATATATATATATATATATATATATATATATAATTCGATAGTTCAAATATAAATTTATATGAAAAAAAGGGGTCATTAGTTATAAGCATTTGAAAACAAGTATATATTTATATATTTAAATGTAAAATTGCTAGGAAGATTAATGTGTAAATATTAAAATGAAAGTTATTAATTAATTATTAAAATATAATAATGAAATTATATTTAAACAAATAAAACAGATTTGATTTTATTGGAGGTGGTGGGAGTTATAGTTTGTTGTAAGTAAATGGTGGTCGATGGTAATATCGACCACCCCCCTTAATATAGGGAGGAGTCGGTATTACCACCGACTACCCTCCTCCTTCTTAGACCACGTACTCCCTCTTCCCATTAATACTGCAGTCAGCGAGCAATGGGAGGTTTCCTCCATTAACACTGTAGTCAACAATGACACCTCTCACCCCTCTCGTTGTTCAAAGTGATAATCAACCACGGTGTAATGGCAAGGAGACCGGTTTATTTAATCGACCCTCCTGCCTTTCGATAAAGCATGCTCCACATAGCAAGTAGAAAACGAGGGCTATTCCACGTAACAACCACTTCTCCACATCCAAACTCTCCCATGAACTGCAATTCATTTCATTCAACTACAGATTGGCCAATTGAGGAGGAGAATAGACTGGCACGTAAGGTGAAGACTGAAACATATACCTTAGATGACTCAAGACCTGGCAGATTAAACACACAATTCGCTGAATGCAAAACACATAAGTGTTTGAAGTAATGAACCGATCTCTCCACCCAACCGATAATTGTTATATCCATGATTAAGGAGCGCAAAGAATTGTAGTTAACTGGAGATGGACTCCTTATGTGGAGGAGCAAGAAGAGTTGGAGGTAAAAGACTCTTAGTTAATAACTATTACTAAGCCCCAGATTTAGGAGGAGCGATGAGTAATTTTTAGTATAAATAGGGGTGTGAGTAGAGAGGAAAGGGAGGGAAGTCATTTTTGGCATCCAAGGAAGGACAGTGGATTGTAGAAAGAAGAATAGAGTTAGAGAGGATAGTGTTTTTATAGTATCAAGAGAGTTGTTTAGAGAGGATAGTGTTTTGATAGTACCAAGAGAGTTGTTTGTTTGTTTTTTTGATAGAGTTGGAAAGTATTGGTGAAAAGGATCGCAAGCAAGGCACATTTATCGGCGAAAGGGCGTTAAGGTCTTGCACATTGATCAACATTTCAATAGGTCAAGAATTTCTTAGTTTATGATCATCAATATTTACAATCTCTGTTATATGTCATGTTTATTGTCTTGCTTATGAAATGGTTATGGTTATGTTTTATTTATCATTAGGGATTGTTAAATAAAATCATATAATAGAAGTTGTGATTACGTTATGACTATAGAAGTGGAATAGTGCTTAAGTTCAAATTGCACACTTGTTATTATATGGAAGAAATGTATGGTTGCGTTCAAAACCTAGTTATTAAGATTTATTAGACGTAGCTCTAGGAGAGTCTGGGAAGTAATAGTTTACTATTGATACGTTACAGAGATGGTGCGAGTCAAACAGACAGCTCGCAAATCCGTATCAGGTTATGCTGACTACTTAAAAGTTAAGAAAGATTCTTTGACACCTGTCAAGCCTGTTGTGGAGGACAACCCAGCTCCTGAAGAGAACCCAGCTGTTGAAGAGAGCAAAGAGATAGATAAAGGTCCTACTCAGAGTCCAACTAAAGAAGTTACTGTTGGAAAAGGGAAATAACCTAAGCTAGAGTGCTCGCCAGAAAAGCCGATAGTTATAAGTTCTGACTCGTCGGAGGGGTATACCCCCTTAAGTGATAATGAGTCTGTGGGGTACTTTCCCCAGAGTGAAAGAAAATCTGAAGGATATACTCCTTTAGATCATGTAGAGTCTGACGAGTGCACTTCTCCGTATTTTCAGGAAGAATGATGTAACACTCTAGTGTAAAAAGAAATAAAAAATAAAGACATTATTCTACAAAGAAATGTATTATGTCTTATTGTAAGACTTCCTTGATGAAATAAATATATCTATTTTAATCTTTGTCTATTGTATAAATGGAAATTATTAAGGTGGCGTACATATAGTAGTTAACAAGAGTAATTGAACTCTTAAACTTGTCAATAAGTGTAAAATTTTGTGTTATACCGACAATATTGTTCTTCATGTCTTGACAACGTATATTCGTATTGCAAGTTAATTTTGTGATAGGTGTTGGTACGTAAGATTACCTTGTTTTATATGGTGGTTGCAACTAAGTACATTAAGTCATGTTGTCAGTATGTCTTGTGTGTTGTGTCTTGGCTAGTTATTTAGATGTATAACATTAAGGAAATGAGCCACTGTGAGTTGTTCGTAATGGTCAACCTTAGGCTAGTAATTATGTATCTTTCATTCGAGGTAGGTCAAGATTGGGAATGGCTGTCTCTGTCGCCATAGAGTTCTGTAGATAGAACTAACCCGTAGTGTCCTAAGAGAGAGAGTGGCTTTCGAGCGGCGGCCGTGCCCAAAGTGGTGACAGGATAACCCGTTGGAAGTTGGTTAAGAAAGTGAAAATCTAATAAATGACTAGGGAAGGGTAGAATAAAAGTTAAATAAAACAATGTGCCTCGCACATAGGTGAGTGCTAGTACAGGACTCATAATGTAGAGAGAAGGCTTGGAATGGAAAACATACCACCTTGTCTTCGTGAGAGGATTGGTAAGGTCCGCATGAGTCTTAGTTGGAATCGGAGGTTCGGGAGAGGTTACCAGGATAACCCAGGATGGGGGTCGTGACCTATGGAGGTTGTACCATGGTATCCACCGTAAGACATGCGATGACACTTTCTCCTTAGAGTCACTAGTGTTTTGTGAGTTGGGTCACATGATTCTAAGTGGAGTCTTGTAGTCCTTTCGTTCTTGTTTCATTTTGCTTGCTTGAGGGCTATCTACTATCTCCAGCACAGTGGGGTGGTTCCCTTTCGGAATCACATGGTCGGGTGGTAGTATCACTTCCCATCGGATGTTATGGTACGTATCTTCAAGCGAGTAAGGACTTCGCTGATGTTCTTGGATCGTGATTCATGTACCGACTCTTGTTCCTATCCATTATCGAGTTGAAAACTAGAGGTTTTGAAAAGAAACTTTATGTAACTTTCATTTTGTAACATTTTAGCTCATGAAGTAATTTCTTTTTTTAAAACATGTATTTTTGAATATTGAAAGCAAACAAATATTGTAATATATGCTACTTCAATTACTTATTTCTGATGTATATAATATATGATTGCTTGAAGTATTTTAGATTCTTTCATTGTGGTAATTTTATCTTAAATATTTAATTTACGAAGTAATATTCATTGGTAACCCTTAGGAGATTCAGGTGTTAGACTTCCGCTATGTTATTAGATGTGCTATGGTTTAAATTCATGCACTTAATTTTTTTTTTTTTTAAATTAGTTCACCCTTAGTTGCATAGATTATGATGTTTTTCCTTTAGGGTTTTCTGACGGGGCATTACATATATTCTCTAACAGCTTCATCAAGGGCTTGGTTAGCCATATATTCCTCATGCACAAACTAGAGATTATGTGAACCAAGTGCTCATAAGACAGATAAATCTAAGAAATTAAAAAAGGAGAATGGAAAGCACATGAGACTGGAAAATAATTTGAGGAGGAGGAGGAGATATAATGTGATCACCAATCAAATGTCTGATAGTATCCTCCACCAGATGGTTATGCAAAATGAATACCCTACTCAACTGCTCCCTTAGTCCTGATATTCCAAGCCTTGCATTGTAGATTCGCCTTATTCACAGATGTAGCCATTGGGAAATGAAAGAAGATAATAGAGTAGGAAGAAGAAAGCATGAAACAAAGGAAGATAATAGACTAGGAAGAAGGTAAGCAAGTCCCAAGCCTCATGAAACCTATTTTATTTTCCTAATTGAAGGGTGAAAAAGTACAAGTTAGAATCATACAAACTACCAATTGGACAATGACTTGGATGGTAATGCTGACAGAGGATTGTATTTTCATATTGTAGAAAATTTTATTATCTGATATTGATAACATTCAGGAGACATTAACTGTTTTCAAGAAACAAAAGTACTTATTGTATATTTGTCAAATTTTGAAAGGTCTAATAATAACATATTCATTTAGGATTATAGAAATTATATTGAAATGCTAAAAGAATAAAACTTGAGATTTGATTGGTTTATATTATTTTTCTTAATTAAATATTTAATATAATAAGAACTGCTGACTTTCTTAGTTAGATGGATTTATTAGTTCTTAGTTTCTAGGAATACAAAGATATTTATAAATTTAAAAAACAAAGATATGTCAATTATTTTAATTTCAAAAGATAAAAATCATATTAAAACATAATATTAATATTAAAGAATTTATTTCAATTAATTATTGTTATTTTTCATTTTCAAATATTATCATTAATTATCTAAGTGGGTGTGATTTAATGATTGATTGATATGATTATTCTGATTTTTATTATAGTTCATGTTCATATTCTCTAAAATACCTAAACACTAATTACATATTAAAAGAATATTTTTGTGTTTGTTTTATAAGTGATTTGCTGCTAGTGAATTTTAGAAAGAAGATACCCAAGATAATGTGTGATATATAAAGATGTTGTAGGGAGTCTAAAACATAAATAATCTTGAATGTAAAAAATTAAACCCTTCAAATAATCTATATCTATTAAAAACTCTTACCTATAATTAAACATTAAATAATTTACATGAGATCTTTAAATGTAATATAAATAAAACAAGTGCCACATAGTGGCGAGTACTTGTCTTAATAATTTTAGTTTAAAAATAATATTTGTTAAAATTATTAGAAATATTTATTTATTGTAACTAGTATGTTATTTTCTTAAATTTATTTCGTTTTATTTTATTATTTGAAATTTAGTGAAATATTAGTAAGGCAAAAGTTTTAATTTAAGTTTTAACAAAATTTGTATTTGTTTAATGTAACTAATACTCATTTGAGGTGATGCATTATTAATTTGTATACAAAATAGTGAACATAAGAATTATGTAATTAAAATATGTAAGTGTAAACATGTCAATTAAATTTCAATTAGATGCATTTATTAAAAATATTTATTAATTATAACTAGAATTTGAAATTTAGTGAATTATTTGTAAGAAAAAGTTTAAATTTGAATGGGAAGACAAACCATCAATTATTAAAGCATTGAACAACTTTAAGTCACATACATAAATCTTTGATTTATAAGCTTGAAAGTGTTAAGCTTAATTTGTTTCTTAGTGTGTGGGGTTTTAAAGTATCCAAACCTTTGCTAAACTCTTATAATCTGTGCATCCTTCTAGTTATTTTTGACCATGGAGATTCCCATTATTAACCTTTTGGGTCCTTGCACTCTTAAGATTTATACTCATAGATGATTCTTACCTCGATATATCTCTATATATATTCTAAATGCATAGGAGTTTACAATGTTTCTTTTTGCTTCACATTCATCCCATATATATATTTTGAATGCATAGGAGTTTACAATGTTTCTTTTTGCTTCACATTCATCCCACAACTTAGTATTTCCAGGTAACTAGATGTTGTGTTGTCTTTGTACCACACTTATGTTGTTTATAGTATTGAACCATTTTTTTATCCACATCATGAATCTCACCATTAAGAAGAATAAATCATCGCAGTAGAAAAATAAATAATCATCATATACTTTTCATATGACTAAAGGTTTACAAATAGGTGTATCTATGGCACCAATAAGTTTGTCTAAATTAATTGTAAAGAGAAATTATAGAAGAAAACTAATTGTTTGCAAACCAAAACTAGATAAACAGCCATAGAAGGATGATTGCTGCAAAAGATTCAAGAATTAAAATTTAAAACCAAGAAAAAATAATGAATTAAATAATGAACAAATAAAATTCACAATTATTTAAACACAAAAAATTATTGTATATGTATAATAATTGAAACATGTACAGCTGTGAGAAGAGCATGACAAAATTCTTTAGGCATGGAGTTTGAAGGCAAGAGCACGAGTGCCTTTTCATCATTGGGAACATATGATAAAGGTTCTGTAGCCATTGCAGAAGGCTCGGTTGGCTTCTGCAATTCTGATATTTCCATGGGATTTGGGATTTCCGGTATTTGCATTGGTGCATCATCACATGAAACCCCTAAAAGTTCTCGCTCTCCACAAAACACTGGCAACTTCGGATTCTATTATTTAATTTTTACCACATCAGATATATCTCTAAATTACATAACCAAACATGCTCCAATGACTACCCATCAATAACATGCCCAGGGTCAGCCACTCTTGAAATATAGCAATGGCAATGCACTGAAGAATTGCTAGTTAACAGAAAAATTATCTCCACTGGTGACAATTTTACCCTACTCAAGAAGAAAATTCTTATATTTCTTAAATTGTTTTCTATAACTGTAAAAGAAGAGACATTTAAATATCAGTAACATTTCCAGAAAATTTGGGCTCATAGCAATTGATCACCTTATCTTCCTTTCCTGCCAAATAACATCTTTTATACAGATAGAAGACAAAGCGTATATACAGAATCACCAAATACAAATATTCGAATGATAGAAAGACATGTAATTGACCTTATATGAAAAAATGGGCATAACAACTAGACTCTGTGGATATTGAAGATGTTAAAAATAGATTAAAAAATAGACTAAAAAGTAAAAAATCAAATCTGAACTTAAATATTTCGCAGGTAAATGTAATGTCTTGCTTTGCAAAAACTAATTTGAATACTAGGGTTTGTTGTTTGAGAAAATTTCAAATCATGGGCATTTGTAGAAAGGTTAGAAAGACAAGATTCAACAACATATAACTCATTTTGCAAAAAAAGTTGTCATATCCGAGTATATCTTAAACTGCATCTTTTTTATTTGCCACTAAATAATAGTCATTAAGACAATGGTATTAATAGCCAATTTCAGATGGAAAAGTGCAGTCATTAATCTGCTACCCTGTCTTCTATTATGGCTAGGTTGAAACGCTCGAGTGAAGAGACGTCTGCTATTTAGAATAATTTTTCAAATTTTTTGAAATGGTGACATGTTTGTAGCAAGAAAAGTTTCTCTGTTTAGAGGACTCTTCTTATCGGAGTTTACATTATCAAAGGGCATTTGGTACACTGTTCAGTTTGACAGGAAAGAAACAATTTTTATCTGTTTATATAGGGTTTTTACGACAAAGATAGTTATTGTGGAAGGGGATGTTATTTTTAGGAGAGACAGAATGTGAACACTGAGCAGGATATTGAAAATGCATTCCAAATAATAAAAGGTAATTGTTTGCAATAGATACTAACTTAATGCATAGAAAATCTTCCTGTACAAAGATGAAATTGATTAGCGCATCTTAAAATCCAGGTCAGAAAAGATAATCTCTAGACATAAATGAAATACATATTCTTCCTTGTTTATCCTCATAACAAAGGCTGTGAATTGACAAGCCCTAAACAATGTTGACATAAATAGCCAAAGTATTACCAGAAAGTTAAAAAACATTCAAAATGCGGCTATAATCTGCTTACATTTTCTATTCCCGGCAGAGGTAGATGTATGAAGCTTCTTGAATGAAATACCATTCCAATAAACAACTTAAATAGGAAAAGAAAACTCTGGTTGTGAAGGGAAGAGATTGTGCATGCAAAACAACAAACCCTGATGAGGAGTGGCATCCCGAAAAACAAAAACCGCCCCGCAAAAGAAGAGGTATTATGTTGCTTCTGAGAAACCCATTATGCAGAACAACCCCACAAAAGAAGATATATTATGTTGCTTGGAAGAAACCCATTATGCTGCATCCAAGAAACCCGTGTATAACAGGGAAAAAAGTATTAACAAATAGTTTACAAGAGAAATATTTTCTATTTATTTTAAAGTTAACAAATATGCATGTATACTACAAAATAAATTTAAAAAGTTAAAAGAAAGAAAAATATTTGTTTATGTTTGGTCTAAATAATTTTTTTTAATAACTATTTAAGCATAACAAAAAAAATTTTATTACAAGAGTATTGCCTAACGACAAGTACTAATAATATTTCTTGTTGAATGTGACTTATGCATGCTCGAAACCAAATATATAGATGTATGTTGTTTCTAGCAGTCAAAAGTTGATCAGGTAAAATATAGTCTTCCCATTCCCCCTCGTGTAATGTTTGACCATGACTATATTTGTACAACATAAACTGCAGTATAGTCCAACTCATGTTTTTGCCAGTCTCTTCATTCACTAAACTGGTCACAAGAGGTGAGATAACTTTTTTTTAAATGATAAATTAAAAAGTTTTCCAATAAGAATAGTCCGCAATTAAATGATGAAGGAACATATTTAGGAGAAGACCTTCTATTTTTTAATAATCTTTTATTTCTTTCACACCGAATCTTTCAATTATTAATTTTAAAGAAACAAAAATAAAACAACATAAAAATCGAATAATAAATTTTACATGTATTAATAGTCACTCATTTCTTAACATTTTAAACCAAAATTAATCCATTGGTGCACCATTATTGGTACCCATAGCACACAACTACTAGGGCATTTGTGCATAAGTATTAGTAATTTAAAGTGCATCATTATTGGAGCATCTTTAAGTAGGTATCAGATGACACTTTGAAATGTGTATTTTTTTACTCTTGCATACATAACGGATCCCACAATGTGCATCATTTCTACCTAGAAGACATAACAATAATTATAAGCAATTAAGTCCTATAGAAACAACAAAAATTAAATTATCAAATTCAAATGTACCGTTTAGAATCTATGGGTGTGCAAATTTAGCTATAACGGCTACTGGTATGCTTCCCTTAGGTTTAAGTATTGATATCATTTTTTTTGTTTAAGTTTAAATTTATTTTGAAGAGAGCATTGACCTTTTGATATATTGACAAATATTACAGGTTTACTTCATTCATCCTTTTGAATTTTTATAGGTCAAAGATCAAAGGGCCATGGCGGCGAAGGTCATTAAGCGATGGTGAAACAAAGAAGTGATTATACTACAATTTTATGCTATGCATTTCATCCCTAACCATAACTCATTAACAATTAAGTTGAATCATCTAATTTTTATATTATTTAGAGGACCTAATAGAGATGTGATGTTTTTATGTCTTTATAGATAATTTAATGAGCCACATAGTTAAGAATGAATAGTGATTGATTTCTGAACAAATGAAAAGTACCCAAGTGTCGTAAGATGGATGAACTAGTATACCCTAAATTCCTATTGAATAGAGAGCATACCTACCTATGTATCATATTTTCATAGCACTTATTGTAGGCTACATGTGCAATTCCCAATTAGAGTAATGGAATGACTTAAGCTAACCAAATCTCATATTTGTTGAATATATATCCTTTTTTATCGATAATATTTAGGCTTTTATATTAAAATCAAAACAGTTGTATACATATCTATCTAGTTCATAAAAGAGGGATAAACCCTAGAGTCTAAGAACAAATATAAAATAAACTAAATAACCTCCATTAAAGGCTATATGTAGAAAATCACTACTTCCTAACTACTAGGTCCAAACTAAAACTATAGAAAATTCGACACATAGGACAAACAAAAACTCCTACTTGATTTTCAAATTTTGGCCGAGACCAAACCCCCAACCATCTGCAATGCCAATCTCCATCATCTTGTCACGGTCTTGCTTCTTCTTTACCTCACAAGCCTCATCTCTTTTGATTTTTGACAAGTGAATGTACGTCCATAGATCCTCTCATGCCTCTCAAGCCTCATCAGTTATTGCCACATGGTCTGTACCATATTGTCAAAGCATAAACCGTTGGTATCCACATTTACTCATTCTGGAATTACTCCTTCTCCAAATGGACGTATCAAACCCTACCCTATAATTTCTCTCCCCAACAGAGAAACAAAATCACACAATGAATGAGCAGGGACACATGCTTTGGCCACCCATTCAAATTTTGCTTTAGTCCCAAAGTAAAGACCCCAGGCCACCAACACTAACACAATCTCCATGTTTGTTCTGTACCAAAAATCAGAAACCAAGTAATCACGACCCGATAGTTGTGTGATAATTTTTAAGAATACCTCTTCATCATAGAGAAAAATACCACCCAACTGCTTATCAAAGATGCCCCCTAAAAATGCCAACTACTGCTTGGTTGAGTGTAGAGTGAAATTGGCCTCCATCTCAAACATAAGAAGCTTAGATTAACAACTCTGCCACCACACCTCACCCTTCACTCCAAAAAACCAAGAAAAGCCTGACTCAAAAGGAAACAAATGCCTATCAACAATCCATAATTATCGATATCAAGACTATGCCAACCCATCCATACGACAAAAAATGTGCTACCCTGCATATATCCAATCACAAAAAATCTTGTCATAATAAGAGTTTTGGGTGGCGACTCAAAATAAATGATGAAGGAGTAAGATCAACACGAAGAGAAAAAAAAAAGGGGGAGTAAAATTAATGAATTGTACATCCCAATGGCATGAAACATCATTACCAAGTATCCACTCAAGAAGCCCATGCCACATCATCCCCTAAGCTATCTCACCACTAAATCCCTTAAGGATCCAAGTCACATCCCAGGTTGGACTAAGCATCGGCCTCCCCATTGCTTTCCCATCGAATATGTGAAATTTAAAAATCTTGAAAAGAATTTAGTTTTGTGCAAATAATAGAAGTAAATTTATTTTTTCACCAACATTGGGAGGATCAACCAGAAATTGCATCTGTAACCATCTTGGAGTCCCTTCAAGATGGAGTTTTGAGATATTCAGTTTACAAGCTAGCTCGATTGCCATCAAAGCAACTTGAACTTCAGCCTCATTATTTGTGCCATTTTGTAACCTTTGAGCACCTTTGACATGCATTCTACTTGCATCATCTTGAGAAATACACCCAACACCCGAAACACCATGATTTCCCCTTAAGGCACCATCAAAATTAATCTTGACCAAGCCTTGATCTGGTCTAACACAAATAGATGTAAAGGAGCCCCCAGACTAGGATTCACCGTAGAAAGCCGATTAATAGGCCTATTAAACATATAGCCTTGGTTTTTAGTGCAATGGCTCATAAGAGAATTGAGATAGGCACTTGGTAGCATATGGGTATTAAATGAAATACACTAATCTCTAACCACTTAGGTGGTCAGGTCATGTGGGGTTCACTTAATCTTTTTGTTCCCATAACATCCTTAAATCTTTTCATTTTCACATTTTGGGTTCCTTTCTTGTTAGCATCCATGTTTTGAAGGACTTTTTTTCCCATGGTTTCTAAAAAAGGAAAATAAGGAAGTAATATATACTAGTAGTCACACGCTTTTTTTGCGAAATGGTGAGTCAACATGATGGTGATTCTAAAAACAGATAAAATATGAAAATTACAATTGTTTTTAGAATTTGAAATGCACAAATATTTGTTTATATTTGAAGAAGCAACTTGTGGGGCTTAAAAGCCCACACTTAAAGACTATTGGCTAATAAACAACAAGTGAATTGTTTTCATTACTAATGATTATATAATGGAAAGGAAAATCATTAAGTGACATATTGTCAATCAAAAATTAATAAATTATGTTTTTTTCTAAATTTTCAAATATTATTTTATATATAGTTTTTTTATTATACTTCAATTTTAATAAATATTTGTTATTTAAGAAGTGCCTTTTATATATTTGTATTATGTCAATTTAAAATAAATTTACCTTAACCAATGATAAAATTTTATTTTTTAATAATCTTTTAGTAAGTTAATTATTAGTTTTAATAATTAACAAATATTATATAGTTTAATTACAAAAAAAATTATTTTCTAAATACTAAAATAATGATAAATATAACGTTTTTTGTCTCGTGATTTTTCAACAAATATGATACTATATTATTATGGAAAGGAAAAAATAATTATATTCTTTTGCATTAATTTTCAAGCATTATTATACAATCTTATAGGAATGTATGAAAAATACTAATAATTATTTATATTTAAATTATTTAGGTAATTTAAATAAATATTTTTTATTAAGTAAAAATTAAATTAAATAATAAATTTGTAATTTTTAGCTAAATTCAATGCATATTCAAGCATAAATATTAAAATATATTAAATATGGTACTTAGTCTAAAATTTGATGATATAGGAATGTTTTTTATTAGGTAAAATAGGTTTTGAAAGGGTCCTAAAACCCTTTACAATGATCATCAACTATTAACAAAAGATAAACATACTAAAACCAGTAGTACACCAACAACAACAACAACAAAAACAAAAGCCAAACACACAGCCAAACAACAAAACTGGGCAAAATCCTAAACCAGACAATCATAATTCTCTTAGAATCTTGGCAGCTTCCATGTCCTTGTGAATGATTTGGTCATGCATATACATGGTTTCTTTAATTACTTGGGCATGATCTTCAATAGACTTTCACTAGCTTTGAGACCTAGCCGAGGGCCCATACATTTTGGATAAAATTTGTTTACCTAAACCAACAATAAGGCCAAGAATCTTCACTGCCTCACCAACAACATTAGAACCCACCTCCAAACTATTATCTTTCTTTTTTTTTCTCACTAGTCCCTAAGTTTTGAGCTTTCTCATTTAGCATACAAAGACCCCATTAACATTTCTCTAAATTTGTTCCTTGCTAACATCAACCATAGTATTGATTTTACTATTAACTTGGATATTAAGCTTTCCAGCATGTTGATTTTGTCCTCCTGATTGGATTTCACATGCTTGACATTGTTAGCTACCACCTCAATCAAGGAAATCATTTTTTTGGACTCATTATTCTCCATCCCCTATTTCCTCTCATTTGGAGACGTTTCACCTTATTAGAGAGGGAGCCAAGGATTTTCTTGATGTTATAAATCTATAAAATAAACCAATTAGACAAAATGGATTGTTCATCATTGTCTTTCAATATAAACATCTCCACATCCCCGTTAGCATTCATAGGGTTATGATCTAAGCTTTCCTCTTTTGCACCCTATTAGGAATTCTAACCAGTTTGCAATCCACTGTCCAAAACATCCTTATCTTTCTCCACAATCATCACCTCACAACTAAGCATATCAAACCAACGCATCTCACCTTATCCATCCTCACTTTCACCCACCTCCACACTAACCCATTTGGCAATATTATCTTGAGAGCCCTTCTTCAACTTACAAGGTTTAGAAGGTTCCCCAATATCAACATAAAGGCTTGACTTAATTATTTTCTCTTTTTTATCTTTCCCTAGCATATCTTCAGATTGGCTAGGTCTCATAGGTCACACAAATTCCACCTCATCAACCTCAGTTTCAAAGCCCTTAGACCCTTGGGTTTCTTCTAGGAAGTAAGTTTCTTTCTATTACCAATGTGATAGCAGGCCTCTTCATCTAAAATGTCATTCTCAAAGTCAATTGACATATCAAGGTAGCACACCATCATATTCTGGGCAAACTTAATTTTATGTTTCCCCATAGGGGTCTTAAGGGTAATGGACACAAAATTAGAATATTACATAATAAGGAAGATAAGGCCCTCATGGAGGACCAGGGTAGAGGGGCTCTTTCTATAATCATTAACACTGGAAAAAAGATAGAGACTAGTGAAGTGACCAACTAGTGTAAAATACTTCATGATAACTTCCACCATATCTGTCTAGAGAGGTTAGATGGTGTTGTGGCTATTGGTTTTCTAACACTCTAGAATGTTAAGATTCATTTGAAAAAAAATATTACCCCGTAAATCAATTAATGTCCTTATTGGATGACTTGAATGAAAAAAAAATCTTTCTGTGTGACATAGTAAAATTTTGTGCAAACCTAATTAAAATTAACATATCTCATATAAGATGAATATACAATATATTGAAATTAATTTCATTCTGAACTTTTTTCTATATAAATGTGCATAAGGACTAATGGTGCTAAAATAAAGGGTTAATTTCTCCTCTTTCTAACTTGTAATAGACTAGCTTTTATCTATAAGTGACAAAATCAAGGACAATAGGTAAAATATTTATTAGTCCTAAAATTGTGTGCTTTGATGTAAATGTTTCTAGATTATTTTCATTCCCCAAAATATAAGACATGTCATTTTCTCAATAAGTATGTACTAAAATATATTAATCATAGCCAACATTATTTTTGAATGAACCAATGAGAGCTATTAATAAAAAAACTAAGTACATATCAATAAATACTAATTTTCTCTATATTAGCTCATAATAAGTAGCATAAAGGCTAACAAAGGTAAAATTTAATTTAATTTTTTATTTATTTTAGAGATTGGATTTGTAAAAATAGGTCATTTCTACTCTTGTTTATTTAATCAAAGATGATGGACATTAATTTAAAAGGATCTTTATGAAATGTGGGAATCATTTACCAAAGGGATTGGTATATGTAATGTTAAGCTAATTTCAAATATGAATATACTAATTGCTAGTTAATAATTATATTTAAAATACTCTAATTAAATGATACCTAATATTTTTTAACACTTTTCAAATAAACTTAAAAAATTTTATTGATAATGACATGAGAATGAAAATTGATGTCATTGTAATGCTTTTTCACAATGAGAGATGACATGGGTGTAGTGCATGAGAACAACTTTCTAGATCTCTATTTCTTAGTGGTTCAAAAAAGATACTTAGTTCACATCACAACATCAATTAGGTCCATGGTACCATTTTCTTGTTCAATGCAAAAAATATCTAAAGAAACCAAAAACCATCGATATGTGTAAAATTAGCAAATAAAATCCCTTAAAAGATTCACTAACCTATCATGGGTATAATTATAGGAAAAAATGGAGAATAAAACATATCAGTTATAACCAAAATTTTAAAATAAATCTTGAACTTTCTTGCAAGATTAGTTTGCGCATAAAAAGAAATATAATCATTCTAAACCCTTTAAAGGATATTCTATTAAAGAATTGATCATGTATTAGATCACCTTTGAAATATGAATATCTATCATTTATCAATTCATTTATAATGACAATTTTGAACCAAGGTTGATGAAGTGAATTCAATCTACATATAAATTTATGTTGTATTATACTTGCACTTACATTGAAAGGAGGTGCAATGAACACACTAATTTTATTTTTTATTAATTTTATTTACTTTCACATCAATTAAGATAGGAGGTGTCATATCCTACTCTTACTAAACTAAAACATATGTTCAACATTAATTTTTAATTCATAACAAGCCATGGATATTAAGTAGACTACAATTCTAAAATTAAACTTAAAAAAATGTGTGTTTGTGCTTGTGTATATGTATGTATGTATACATATATGAATATGTGTATACACACACATACATATAGAATGAAAAAGAGGGCATCCCTAGAAAATGGATTAAAAAAAAGATAAAGCTTTTAAAAACTACATTAATTGAGAGGTAAATTAAGGAATCAAAAAAGAAATTTGAACAACTTGAAGAATGAAGTCTTCAAATTTAAGAGCTTTAAGCATGTTCAATATGAAAGGTCATTAAATTTGATCATAATCCTTCTTAATTTCTATCTTGATATAAATAACGATCTACTAAGAGGTCCTTACCCGTCCAATCCCTTCCAAGACAACAATGATATTACCTAGAATGTAATAACTTCTTTTAGCAATGATATTATGTAGAATGTAAGGATTTTTGTTGAGTGGTATTTCCTTAGGTCACACAATAGAAGGCAACAAATATGATGTGAAAGGCCAAAGTTTGAGAAAGATTCTTGTAATATAATCTAAGGAAAGTGATAAAACTCTAGTGGGCAATTATATCAAAAGCGAGGTCAAAAGGGGGTCCAACATGACTATTTTTTTTTAAATCAATAAAAGATAATATTTGATAACTAATTTGAGATGCCTATGCTAAAAAAATTACACTACATAATTTAAGTACTTGGAGAAAATATATATATAATTGATTAAATAATTTATGTTAAAAAAGAATGTTCCAATAACCTCAACTTTAAGAATGATTTTTTTTTTTTGAATAAAAGGGTAACAACTTTATTGAAAATCAGAATCAAGAATTATAAAAGAGAACCAGAGTCTCAAAGTGCCAGCAAGGAACCCCAAGCCCAACCCAAGATTTGTTGGCTTCGTAACTATCCATATCCTCAACAAATATCCTATGCAAGTCCTGCCAGTAATCTGAGGAAAGTTGCTCCCAACCTTCAACTTTCCAATTATCATCATGTTCCAAGGCCCACTTAGCCAAACAATCAGATGCTCTATTCCATTCACGAGGAATGTGGATGAAAGATGCCTTCTCCATCATAAAACTAATTTGAAGAATTTGGTGGACAATCCCTACCAGCTACAAATGAATCCCACTCACCTTTTATTCAATCAACAAGTTAACAATAATTTGCAAATCTGATTCGCAAATAACCTTCCTCCACCCCAACTCCAAGGCATGCTCTAGGGAGTATAAAATTGCTAATCCCTCCATAAATTTATTAGAGTGCAGCCCTTTATGCATCGAAAAGAAGAAAACCACCTCCTGTCTACTATCCCTACCAACCCCACCAATCCCAACAGGTTCTGGATTACCCCTAGAGGAGCCATCAGTATTAATCTTGATGGACTCATCCTGAGGGGGCATCCACCTTCCCACTCTTTGAACCTTCTTCATAGAACTTCTAACTCTCCTGACACATGCCGAGGTGGGAGACATGTCCTAGAGACCCAACCTACTCACAATATCAGCCTCGCCTCTATCCAGGAGAAAAATTCCCCTCTCATTTAGCTTCCATCGTCTCCCGAATCATACCAATGATTCTATTCCACACTTGTTCAACTAAAAAGCTGACCTCCCTAGAGATCCTCCTATTCCTCTCTAGCCAGATCTACCATAGTATGGAAATTGGCCCAATATGCTAAACAATCTAGAGAAAAGAGGACAAAATAGGAGGCCTACCCAAACTCCTCCAAAACTCCACCAAAGAATTTGTGTGAACACAAGGATGCTTCCACACCCCCCACCAATAATGCCAAATTAGCAATGAGAAAGGGCATCTGAAGAGCAAGTGTGAAGAATCCTCCTCCCCATTACCACACAAAACACAAATGGGGGGCCCAAGGAATCCCCACTTGTGAATATTGTCCCAAGTTAGACATATATTCAAATCCAAAGTCCAAGAAAAAAAGTTACACTTCGGCCAAGAAAAATTATTCCACACCTGTTTCCACCAAAGCACCTCCCTCTCCTCCAATCTTTGGGAGAATAGCTCCAGGTACCCACTAGCCACAGTAAATACGCCCTTAGGATTTAGGGACCAAGCAAGTCTATCCCTAACCTTAAGGGAGCTATAGTGTCTACTTGCCAAAATGCCATACAACTTAGCACACTCTTCATCCATACCAGCAATTGGCCATTCATTAGGAGCCTTCCACTACTCCAAATCCAAACGCCCACACCTATAAACAGCCTTAAAGTCATTCACCCTCAACCAACTTGCCTCCAAGAACCTCTGGCAAAGATTTTCATGGTTGGGAAACTAATCAAGGATGGGGGATAACCATCCCAAGAGTCAAACCAGAAAAGAACCTCTTCCCCCCTCTTACATATCCAAAAATGTCCTTCCTTTATAAGAGAAGCCCCTTTCTTGAGAGTAATCCAAATTGATGAACCTTTTCCCTCAAGCGGGTATCTTGGGATTTCCTCCTTCAGTATCCTTCGCATATATTTGCAGGCCAAAATCCTAGCCCAACCTCAATCCTGTTCAAAACACCACCTCTAGTTGAATTTAGCTGCCAAAGCCTCCCCAAATAAAATAGGTTGCCTTAAGCCAAGCCCACCCGACTACTTTAGGATACACACCAAGTCCCAATTGAGAAGACACTAGTTGTAGGAGGACATGTTGTCTGCCCATAAGAATCGCCTTGCCAGAGAATCCAATCCCTTCAAGAACCACTTAGGGGCAACTTGGATCATACACCAATAAATTGGAAGAGCTTGAACCACCGATTAGGTCAGTTGAACCCTCCCAACAAAGGATAACCATCTGTGAGTCCAATGTTTGACCTTCATGCGAAATTTGTCCAAGATACCCTACCATGAATCCCTGGGAGGTTTACCAGTAGAGATAGGAATACCCAGGTAAGTCAAGGGAAGAGAATTGACCTAGAATCTTAGGATATAAGCAATCCTCCTCTGAATAGTTCCAGATGTGTTGAACAAGAGAATGGAAGATTTATCCTCATTGATCAACTGACCCGAAGCGGCAAGATAAACATCCAAAACTTTACGCAGATTCATAGCTTCTCTAATCCGAGCTAATCCCATCAGGGTCGTGTCATCAACAAACTGCAAATGAGACTGAGGATGCAGGTCATTTCCCCAACTCCAACCTTGAATAATACCCAAACCCACATTATGCTTAATCAACCTCCCCAGACCCTTAGCTAGAAGAATGAATAAGTAAAGGGAGATGGGGTCCCCCTGGCGAAGACCCCTAGATGTACCAAACAACTCAGTATGATCTCCATTAATTAGCATAGAGAAGGAGGTAGACGTAACATAAGTCATTACCCATTGAATCCATTCATCAGCAAAGCCAAAGGCCGTAAGGATCTTCTGGAGAAAGGACTAACAGACTCTATCATAAGCCTTAGCCATATCCAGGTTAATAAACATAGCTTTTTCCTTGGAAGTCGACAAAGAATGAATGGTCTCAGTAGCAATGACCACACCATCCAGGATTTGGCAAGCTTCCACAAACCCACTCTACTCCTCTGAGATGACATCCCTAAGCTAGTTCTTCAACCTATCTACAATCAACTTAGAAATGATCTTATAGATCACATTACAGAGAGAGATAGGGAGGAACTAGCCTAACCGATCAACCCCATCACACTTGGGGATTAGTGCAATGAAAGTCGCATTCAAAGCATGAAGCATCTTCTTATTCCTTTGGGATTCTTGGACCACCTCCAATAAGTCCAATTTGATAGTATCCTAGAAATATTGAAAGAACTCAATCAAAAATCTATCTGGTCTAGGGGCTTTTCCTTTCCTCATGTGAAAAGAAATCCTCTCAAGTTCTTCTAGCAAAATAGGACCCATAAGCTGCTAATTCATCTCCCTAGTAACTAGAGAAGGAATACAAGCAAGAAACTGATTCTCCTCTTTCGATTCCCCCTAAGAATCCTCTCTAAAGAGGGACCAAAAATACTATAGAGACTCCCTAGAGATCTCCTGCAAGGATAAACACTGCTCACCACTATCATTGACCAGAATAGGAATAGAATTGCCATGTCTTCTTGCTTTCACTGAATTGAAGAAGAATGCAGTATTCTTGTCCCCCGCTTACAGCCAATCAATACGCGCTCTCTATTTCTAGTAGATTTCCTCCCTAAGCTCCCATTCCTCTAAATCCTTGACTGCCCTGTCTTTCTCCCTATGCAAGGCTTCAGACAAACCATGCTCTCTTATTTCTTTGGTAACGCCATTCAACACTATCTAAGCTGCTTTCTTAGCATGAAAAATATTCTCGAAACACTGGCGATTCCACCATTTAAGTTGAACCTTAACAAATTGCAATTTCTTGGCAAAAGTGTACATAGTAGTGCCAAAGGTTGGCCTCCCTTTCCTCTACCACTCCGCAACTTGATCCTGCAAAGAAGGATCTTGTAACCACATAAGATAGAATTTGAATGAAGGAGTGCAGGCGACCCGAGTAGAGGAAGACACCAACTTTATGGGTTAGTGGTTCAACCCTCTCCAGTCTAGAATCTTAGAACACGTGGACCACCCCCCACCAAACCAAAAACTAGAAACCAGAAAATGATCCAATTTCTCTGCAATCCAATACTCCCCTACCCTCATGTTGTCCCAAGTGAACAAACCATTACCAGGCTTAATGCCAACAAGATGCAATGAAGATATAATATCCCAGAGAAGGAAAGAAGAAGGTTTCAAATGCATAACACCATCCTTCTTCTCACACAACTCTAAAATGGCATTGAAATCTCCTACCATAATCCAAGGATGAAAAGGGAACAACCCGTGCATAAAATAAATATGAGACCATAAATTTTGTTTGCCCTAAAGATCAGTGGGGGAATAAATATTAGCAAACAAGATATATTTCCTATTCTCAAGACTAGAGGCAATCCCGGATAAAGAAGATCTGGAAGCAACCCACCAAATAGGATGAATCCTCAAGGGGTTCCAAAGACAGGCCACCCCTCCACAGGAGCCAGCTGCCCCAATACACTGACACTCACCTCTCCCCCAAAGCTTTGGTACCACACCCATCATACTTTCCATTAAAATTTTAGTTTCCTGCAAGAAAAGGACATCAGGTGAATGACTCCTTATCAAATCCTGAACAACTTTTTGTCTAGGGCCATAATTCAAGCCCCTCACATTCCATGATAGCACAATCATTTCGGGGGACTGGAAAAATGAGAATCAAGAGTCTTTACTAACTCTGACTCAACCAAATTCTCCCCCATCAATTCGATCTTATCCAAATCCTTCTTTCTGCCAACCTTCGAATTCTTCGCTGATGCTCCTTTCTTAATGTATTTCTAATGTAGACCCAGGTGTAAGGAGGTCTTATTACTTTTGACCCCAACAGGTTCCAATTTTTGAGCTATAGGAGAACCCTCCCCCTAGCCAACTTCACTTCCGCACCAGAAGTGGGTCCCAACTAGGCCACTACTAGTTGATCCATTTTCATTTGCTAACTTCCAACCACTTGTAGAGCCAGGGTAGAGTCCCAGATAACACTTGCCGGAACCAACTTTGATGCACCTTGATCCAAAGGAAGTAACCCTGGGTTCACCTCCTATTGGCTAAGGTCATCCAGAGCTTCAAACCTATTAAAGGTATCCTCCTCTTGTCTCTCCTGCAAGGACCTCTTTTATCCTCGGTTTTTGTTCTTTGTCTTAACTGAGACAAAATCATTAGCACACGCTACCTCGTCCGTCATGGCCGCTTTTCCGTTATTAGCCCCACCTATGTTATGGCTCTGTTGCTGAGGTTGGTGCACCACCAGTTTATACCTAGGACACTTGCGTTGCAAATGACCATACTCATGACAGAAACAACATTGAAATGGTAAAGTCTCATAATCCAACTGCTAAACCCAAGAATAAGAGCCCACACACATATCTATAGCATCTAGCAAAGGTTTACTAAGATCAATTTCAACATAGATACAAGCGAAAGTCATTACCTTTCTCCTAGGGTCCACAACACATCCTCCTGGTAGCATTCCATCAGAAAATGCAGTAGACAAACTCACATTGGGACCCTATTCGAGAGCTCCTCTGAAGGGTTAAACCCCGCATGCAAAGGTTTGATGAACAACCTCACCTAGTTTTAAAAATATGAGCCTCCTTCAAAAACCCTATTCTGATCCTCCATGCAGTTGAATGAAACCATGAAGTAGTTGTTTGCCAACAACATAATCTCCATTTCCCCTTCCGGTGCCCAAGTCCTCTTCACCCAGTTTTCCAAAAACTGCAGAGAAACCCTCATCCCCCAAAACTTGCAATACAGCGAGTGTTTTGAAAAGTATTCAACATCTTCAGCTATCATCTCAGGAGGAATAACCAACCTCGGCCTCTCACTGCATCTCTCTAGATAGCCATTAATCTTCCTAATCCAAGAGCCACCAGCACTACCAAACCCCAAATCTGAGACCAAAAGATTATTATCAAAAGTTTTGACACTTTGGCATGCGGATTTTGAACCCACCGCAGCACGAAAAATCCATGACGGGAGGTTCCTTTGAGGCCTCACCACCAATGTTAGACATTGTTCCTCACAATAAACCCACACCCCAAAGGGAAAATAGCAATGGATCTACACACCCCTGCAAGGCAACAAAAACCCACCCTTCCCAAGCACCACCGAATGGCAGATCAGACCGTAGCCCACTGCCCCACAGGCTATCAATGACTCTGAGCCCGAGAAATGCAATAACCAACAGAGAAGGCCTACACCTTCGCACCCGACCAAACACCACCAATCACAGTCATAAAACTGTAGCCTGCCGAAACCAGATCGCGGCCCCTCAGTCAATAAAAACGAAACCCCAAAAAGGGGGAAAGACCCCTGTCCCTCTGGCCACAACCCCACCCTCTGCAAATGCCCCTTCTTGCTTCAACCAAACCGAAGAACAAGCTAGGGCACATGTGCCCTACCGAAAAATAGCACGCAACCCTCCGCCATCATCCGTCAGTTTCAAGAATGATTTAAGTACTAATATAAAATATAATTAAAAATGATTATAAATATACTAAATTTTTTTTTCCCTCTTTTATCATATTAAATAGATATGAAAATAATCTAAATATTATACAAAATATACTGAAATTTATTTAAAAGTTTAAATCAAAAGTCAAGAAAAACTAATTTATCTTAGACACTAAATGCTTTTTGAAAATATTTTAAATACTAGTGAAGAACACGTATGAAAATGGTTGGAAAGTTTGCACCAAATTTTGTTTTTCGTCTTTCGTGGTAGAATCGAGATGATGAAAGCGATCATGGAGATAAAAAAATTGGACTACATGGAGTAGAGTGTTATTTATTTGTAAAATGGAGGCTTTTAAATAAGCTTTTCAACTCTTTAGCTTCTGCAAACAAGACAAACTAAAGTGACAGAAATTCAAAGTTTGTTCTCGCCGCCCGCAGTTTTCAAAGATGTTAGGCTGATGCAAATATTTTACTAAGAACATTTTTTCATTTTCTCGCTCATTCGAATTGGAGGCCTCAACACCTCTCATGTTTGACCAGCTGGAAAAATTAGTATTCCAACCTCATAATTCTAACACTGTAATTCAATGTAAGGTCATATTTGAGCTATTTTCTTTTTCTGCCTGCCTTCTCCCTAAACATACTTGCATACCAAGTCCCAAATCCCAGTCCCCACCAAATCAATACATGGTTTTCTTTTTTATATATGTCTCTTTATTTGTTTCTCTTCTAATAAACATCTTATGTGTTGAGCTATAGTTCATAGAGATCAGTTAGACTCAAATTTAAAATCTTTTATTTGCATTTGAAATGCTCTATCAATTGAGTCGATTTGGGTGTGGCTTATTACAACACCTCCCTTAAGCAACACTGCAGATACACCTTATTTGTTGAGTTACAGTTCATAGAGATCTGTGAGACTCAAATCTAAGACCATCTATTTAGTGCTGGAGTGCTCTACCAATTGAATCAATTTGGCTGTGGCTTTGCACACTTCCCTTAAGCTGCATTACAAATATGTGGGTCTCTTAGATTGACTTGATATCACATGTTGAACTGCAACTCATATACATATAGACCGGCTAGAAATCGAATCTAGAACCTTTTAATTGATGTTGGAATGCTACTAACCTTTTTCGACCAAGCCATCATCGATCCAGATGTGACTTAATCCAGCTTTCTTCTCTTGTAGGCACTAACATTCTCATAGAAATTTAGGTTGAGAAAAATACATAGAATTGTAATGGATTTCAGCTCAACTCTCTCTTGGTCGATCATGAAAATGGCGTTGGTTTTTCTTATCTCTATGACAACAGCGTTTAATGCTGAAAGTGCTGATGGAAGAAGACTTCTGAAGATAAAACCCATGCAGAATAAATCTTCAGATGAAGTGAATGTAGTGAAAGAGGAGCTGGATACACAGCCTGTCCAGTGCTTATCCGAGTGGAAGCAGAGTGCTGCAATTGCTCAAATGGAAATTATATGACCTTGTAAGAGGAGTAGAACGTTGTTAAAGAATAGTTGGAGTTCAGAAAGGATATTGAAAATAAGACTTGTATCTTCTCCAAGTCTTGGTGTAGGCCACCGATAACCAAACAGTGACCACATGCAATGTCAGGGAAAGCAGCAACAATTATTTAATACCATACATTAATGTATGCCATGTCAATGCTATCTAATACAGAGACAAAACAATTTATTAGGGTCCGTTAATCTCATGTAAGGTTGGAAAATAGTCACAATTTGATGTTGCTACTAGAGTTTATTTCTATCTTATCAAACCATTTTTTTTAATAGGGTGGTCACACCTATTTTTGTATGATAACTTAAGAAGTCATGCAAAATATTTAAATCGTCAAGCGTTCATTTGCATTTTATGCTTATATATGAATAGAAACATCTCATGCCTACATTTCCTAAATGTTCTCAGCTGAAAAATTAGACACTTTATTAGTTCCTCCAAATGGAATTATTTTTGTAAGCATGTTTTTCAATGGCGGTTAATTTGTTCAGTTTTAATTTGGATGAAGATTTAGGATAATATAAATTTGCAATTCTAATGTAAAAAAAGACACGATAGACAAGGGTCATTACTGTTTTTAATTGTGTTTTGGATGCGATCAATAATATCTGTCCAACTAATGATTTGGACACGGATCCGGTGACAAGGTGATGGCAGACTTTGCGGGAGGAGGTGAGCAGCGAGCAAGAAATTCAAATTTCAAACAAGGTGATGGTGGACTTTATGCGCCCAGTGCTGGTGATCATGCAGGTTCTCAGGCTTCCCAGGGTCTTGTGGGGGACAAGGCAACAAACAAATCGGTTGAAGATAAAGATTCCAAAGTAGGGGACCCACATGATAGAGGTAAAGTAAAGAAATGGACGGCTCTATTTGGAGTTAGGCCTTCGGTGCATACTGGACTTCCAGAAGTTAAAAATCTTTCTGATCCAACGACAAGGGTTTTTGCTATATCTGTGCCGAATAAGCTGGTTGATTTCTCTGTCTCTGATCTGGCTATGACTTTGGTTGGGCAATTTGCTAGTTTTAGACCTAACATTGATGTTGTTAGGAACTTCATAAGGAGAAAATGGTTTCTCAAAGGCCAAGTGGATATGGTGGCTTTTCCTAGGGGGTTTTTCTCCTTTTCTTTTAATATTGAAGAAGATTTGAATAAAGCGCTCTGTGAATGTTCGTGGATGTTCGACAAGTCAACTTTGACTTTACAGAAATGGGCTCCTAACTTACCATTGGATGATTCCTTCTTTGGGTCAGTGTTAGGTCCCAGAGACAGCTGAGAGGGGGGGGTGAATCAGTTGTCCAATAAATTCAACCAAAATTAACTTAACCAAAACTTAATGCTTAATGTCAGTAAACCAAACTTTGTGTCGGTAGATAGTTTTAACAATTAATTGTAGTACCGGTAAAGATTAATGCATGAAACAGAAAGACAATAACATCCACAACACATAACACAAATATTTGTATGTGGAAACCCTTTAAGGGGAAAAACCGTGGTGGGAAGCCTTACCCACAATCAAATGATACTACTATAGATAGTATGTGTATACAATATGGAGTCTGCACATGCAGAAAGGCTATCTGCCTAGAGCTCACTGCTCAAACACAAAATGGTCATCACACGGACTACAATTGGATGGTTAAATCCAATATTAATGTACTGCACAAAATAGCATCTTCATATGTTGGATTCAGTACCGGTTTAGTTCTGATTATCTTCCTCAAAACCTTGCTTCAACCTTGAAATGATGTCTGCGTGTATAGCTCTTCTTATTTTCACATATATCCTATTACAATCCTTTTTCAAATCGCATATCAATCTCACAAATGAGATCTTACATTTATACCATAACCTAAGACCAATTGAATAGGTCGGCTCACTAAAATATATTACAATAATTACAAATAAATCAATAAGCAATACATCAAGTCGGCTCAATGCATTTACAATAATAATAAATCATCTCCATAACGTGTCGTGCTGATCTAGAATAGATATGCTTGTCGGTGCATAACCTGGACTTATTTGCTGGTAATAGCAAATATGCAAACCCGAATAGACCAATAACTAAATCGCCAAAACCAAGTGATCAAATAATGTCTTTGACATAACCATGTAGTCTCCAAGTCATTCCAAGTTCCGGTGAACAATATAACCTGCCAGTGAACCAAATACCAGTGACGGTGCATAAGTCTCTGACTTGCCGGTGAACAATATAACCTGCCAGTGAACCAAATACCAGTGACGGTGCATAAGTCTCTGACTTGCCGGTGAACAAAACAAAGATGTCCAAGTGCTCATAAGTTGACAAGTGTTGATGAGTGTTGACATCAATGACAAAACCATATCAACATATCCAAAATACCAACAGTCAGCTCTTGTGTGGACACATCTTCCTAGCCTTCCATTGGAGTTTTGAAATGAGGAGGCTTTTAAAGGGATTGTGGGCTCCTTTGGGGAACTCCTGTCGATTGACCCGATGACTACAGCCAAATCTAGGTTTGTTTTTTCTTGTATTTATGTTAATGTTAATCAAATGACGGGTATGCCTCAATCCATTGAGATTTTGTCTAAACTGGGGAAATGGACCCAAGTAATTGAATATGAATCTCTCCTGTTTGTGTGTATTCATTGTAAAAAGTCGAGTTATTGGGCAAAATATTGTCCTTCCAAGAAGGGTAAGAATAGTTAAACTGATAGTAATCCGAAGCAGAAATGGCAAATGAAAGGGAAAAATGATGCTCCACCTTTAGAGTTAATCCCTGAGAAGGAAGCAACCGAGTTGGAAAATGAGGAAAATAAGGGTATGAATAACTACAAGGAAAACTCTGATTGTGCCTGTTCTAATAGTCAAAAAGAATGTAATGAGGAGGAAGAGGATGGTGCTGAAGACCTAGTTCAATATATCGAATCTACGCATTTGGAGGTTGATCTTATCATCCAAGGTAAAGTTGTTGGTTTATCGAGTGATGATGTTTCAGCTTCATTTAATAACAAAGAAAATGAGGAAGACTTTAAAGAAGCTCGGGACTGTAATATCTTGGAAATGGTGAGTTTGTTGTTCTTAACCAATGGAAGTCCTAAGTAAACTAGATATATGAACCTGAACTCCCAATGTAAAACCCCTCCCAGAAGCATGGAGACGGTGGGTCTTGATAAGGGAGGACCCAATGGAGGTATTTCAACCAGAAGTAAGAATAAGAAGGTTGCAAATGTTGGAAATCATAACAAAAAATAGGGGAGAGCCTCTCTAAAGAATCAGAGGGAACAAGACAGTTAGAAGAACCGTGTTGATGGAACATAGATTTCCATTGATTCAGCCTTATCTCTGGTTAAATTATGAAATAATTTCTTGGAATGTCAAAGGGTTGAATGCCCCCCACAAGCAGGATGTGTTGCATAATATTTATAGAGATCATAAATCAGATGTAGTTCTTATTCAGGAAACTAAGATCTGTAAGGATAAAGTGGAAAAAATTAGAATTTTCAAAAATAATGGGGTGATTGGTACTAACTTGGAGGGTACCTTAGGAGGCACGGCTATCTTTTGGAATCAAAATTCCATTAAAGGTAAGGAAATTGCTTCAGGGGTTAACAGGACCTCAGTTTTGCTTGAGCATATTAGGGATAACTTTGTCTGGGTTATCTCTAATATCTATGCACCTAACACTAAAGCTAGAAGAGCTAAATTTTGGAAGAGTCTAGCAGAAGAGAGACAAAGTTTTTTATCTAAAAGCTGGATGATTATGGGAGATTTCAATACTCCCTTAAAAGAGGAAGAAAAGATGGGAGGCCTTCTTTTGCAGTTAGATGGAAGACAAGATCTCATGGACTTTATCAGTGATCAAGCTTTGATGGATGTGGATCTCAGAGGGAATAATTATACCTAAACCAATAGAAGAATTGGCCCTGATCTCATTCAAGTTAGGTTGGATAGAACCCTGATCTCCCCCGATTGGCTCTCTAAGTATAATTATTCTCTGGCGTCTATCATTAAGATTGGTTCTGATCATTATCCTATCTCTTTCACTACCAATCCTACTTCCTCAAAATGTAATTTTTCGTTTAGATTTGAAAAAGCCTGGTTATCCCACCCCTCTCTAGAAAAATTTGTTTCTGAGTGGTGGAATTCAGAGGTTGAGGGTACTGTTTTATTCAGAGTGGCCAAAAAGCTTAATATTATCAAAGCCAAAGTCAAAATCTGGAATAAAGAGAATTTTGGAGATATCTTCAAAATGAAAGCCAATATTAAGATAGATATTAAAGAAGTTTGGGATAAAATTCAAGTGGAAGGCCTTTCTGAGGATTTGAAGAATTCTGAAAATGGGCTGCTTTCCAAATACCATGAAATTATCTCTAATGAAGAAACCTTTTGGAGACAAACATCAAGAGCGTTATACTTGAAGGAAGGTCATAAAAATACTTGTTTTTTCCACATGAGTGCTCTTAAGCATAGGGCGGCCAATAGGATCTCTACCTTATCTAGTAATAGGGGTATTTTGTCGGATGAAGATGAAATTAGAAAGGAAGTTGTGAATTCTTTAGTAATCTTTTGGGTGGTGAGGATTCTCTGGATATTAGAAATCAAGACCTTCTTTTTCAAGCTATCCCTACCATTTTAAATGAGGATGACAACAAAAATCTATCTAGGATCCCTTCGAATCAGGAGATCAAAAAGGCAGTTTTTTCCTTTCTTGGAGACAAGTCTCCTAGTCTGAACGGATTCCCTATGTTCTTCTTTCAAAATTTTGGGAATATTATGGAGATTGACATCTGTAATGGTGTTAAAGATTTCTTTGGGTCTATATGGCTTCTCAAAGTACTCAATGCTACCTTTATTGTCCTCATCCCTAAGATTCCTGGAGTTGATTCTCTCAATAAGTTTAGACCTATTAGTCTTTGTAATTCTTTTTACAAGATTATATCTTAGGTGCTCACTTCTAGAATGCTGGATATCCTTCCTCACATAATTTATGCCCAGCAAAATGGTTTTGTCCCAAGTAGACAGATTCCGGATTCCATCATATTTTGGTTCATGAGAACATTCATTCTCTAACTGTCGCTAAAAAATAGGGCTTTTTTCTGAAGTAGGATATGTCCAAGGCCTATGACAGAGTGAATTGGTAATTCCTTTTCAGAATTATGAAAGCTTTTGGGTTTGGGGAAAAGGTGATACAACTACGTTCTCAGCTAGCTATTACTACCTCTTCTGCTATTATTATTAACGGATATTCCTCCAGTTTCTTCAAAAGTTCTAGAGGCCTAAGGCAAGGGGATCCTATCTCTCCTATCTTGTTTACTATCTTGGCAGAAAGTTTGGGGATATTTATTATGAGAAGTGTGGAGGAAGGGAAAACTCAAAGGCCTTAAGCCTTCCTCGTCCAACTTAACCTGTACTCATGAATAGTTCACAGATGACTCTATTACCATGGGAGAAGCTACCATAAGAGAAGCTAGAAATATGAAGATTGTCATGGATTCCTATGAAGTTGGTTCTAGGCAAAAAATAAATTGGGTTAAGAGTTCTTTGATATTTATCAACACCACCATGGATAGACAAAGAAGGATTGAAAGGATTCTTGGATGTAAAATTGCAAAGTTTCCTTCTACTTATTTGGGTCTCCCTTTGTGCTTAAAGCCTTCCGAGAATTTCTGGATGAAGCTAGTTGATAGATTTAATTCCAAACTGGCTAGGTGGAAGGGATCTCTCCTCAACCAAGGAGGTAAGGTGATGATGCTTAAGGATACTCTTCAAAATATGCCTATCTATGCCCTTAGTCTATTTAAGATCCCCAGGAAGTTTACTGAGGCCATTGAAAGAATACAAAAAAAATCTTATGGTCAGGAGTGGAAGATAAAAATAGAATCCCCCTTATTGCCTGGAATAATATTTGCACTCCTAAGGCTTTTGGGGGTCTAGGAATAAGGAAAATTATGACTATGAACAATGTCCTATTAGCTAAACAAATGTGGAGAACAAAAGGGGAGGAAAGAGAATGGAATTCCATTTGGAAAAAGAAATACCTTCATACGCAACCATCTGATGAAGAATTTATGGATAATTCCTTCCTTGTGGATGGATCTATTATTTGAAATATTGTTCAAATGGCTAAAGTCTAGGTTGCTACTGGAAGAAAGTGGAAACTAGGTAATGGGAGTATTATCATATTCTGGGAGGACGGATGGCTAATGGATAAACCACTGGAGGAAATCCCCATTCTTAATCAATGGAAAGACTAGTTTAAAAGCAAGGATGGAGACCTTGTTAGGGACTACTGGAGAAATGGTAAGTGGATTGAGTTTAGCCAGGTTTGTCCGAGCCTAATATATTTGGAGACCTTGCTCTCTTCCAAAATCTTCATGGGGTATTTTGAGGATTGTATGATTTGAAAGGAAACTTTTGATGGGTGATATTCTATTTCTTCAGCTGTCTCTATACATTACAAAGTTCCAGATGAGATTCCTCTATGGGTGAAAGTGTGGATGAAGAATTTGACTCCCAAAATTAATATATTTTTTTGGATCTTTAACCAAAATAAGGTGCTAACCCTTGATAATCTCCATAAGCAAGGATTTGTTTTTCCTAACAGGCACTCTCTTTGTTGCAGGGAAGAGGAGTCTATCTATCATATCCTCTACCAGTGCACTTTCAGTCAAGATATTTGGAATATAATTCTTAATAAGTGGAAGTTGAGATGGGTTTTCCCAAACTCACTCAAAGAGTTCTGGCAGCAATGGTTTTTCCCTAGCTCTAATTCTAAGAATGTTGAGCTCTGGAAACTTATTCTCCCCATTGTCACTTGGAACATTTGGAAGGAGCGTAACAACAGGATTTTTAGGGAAAACCATGCGAACCCTAAAGTGGTGGTGGATACAATTTATAGAGGGATCCATGATTTCTTATATGGCATTGATACTGGATTATCTTCTAAGGAAGATTTTAACGAAAGATGGAACCTTTCCAATAGTATAAATAGCAAGGATAAAGGTAGAGATGGTCTTTTTTGGAGCTTTCCTCCCTGGGGATGGATCAAGGCCAATTTCGATGGGGCATCTAAGGGAAATCCTGGCAATGTTGGATTTGGGGGTATTGTCAATAATTTTGCTGGTGGTTCTCTTGTGGCTATTGTTGGTCCTTTGGTTAACCAAATGAGCCATTATGTTGAAGCTTCGACTGCCCTTAATACTTTGATTATTGCTAAAAATCTCAATCATGACAATTTATGGTTGGAGGGAGATTCTCTAAATATTATTAAATGCCTAAAGGGTGAAGCTAAGCCTTCATGGTCTATTGAAAATATCATTTTTAAGTCTAGAGAAATTATTCCTAATTTTAAATCTATTATTATTGAGCATGCTTTTAGGGAAAAAAAATCATCCCGGATGGTCTTGCTAACCTTGGTGTTTTATCCGAAAAACAAAGTATATGGAATGGTGAAGATAATATTGATCTCAATATTAAAGACCTCATTAGAAAGGACATAATTATGGATAAATAAAGATTGCATTTTGATCATGGTTGTATTAATGATTAAACATAAAAACTTTAAAAAGGAGATGATAGCTTGTCAGAAGGGCAGAGTTTAAAATAAGAATATCAAAAAATCGCACACTTTGTGTGTGCTTATTTTCAAGTGTCTGAGTGTCATATGGAAGCTCACTTTGAATTTGCTAAAGTAGAAAAATTACAGAACGAATTCAAGAATGGGGGGTGACCTTAGAAGAGAGGAACCCAATAACCCTTCTAGAAGGCGGGAGACGCCCAAGGTCTGGATGAAGCTAGAGAAGGGTTTTATGATGTCGTTCATGGAAAAACTGGTGGATTATGACAAAAGTAGAGTTAACTTGGCAGTTACTAGAGTGATTGAAAACTGGAAAAATGGCACTTTCAAAATCCATGGTGTCAAATTAAGGCTGGACGCAGACCTCATCTCTATGGTCATAAGTATGCCCCATACTAGCCTCAATTTGTTTAGGGACCTGAAAGTCTCCAATAATGTTGTGAAGCTCTTTCCGTGCAAAGATAAGGAGAGAGCTAAATTAGGCAAAGTGTCTGGGGGTATTATGAAGCATCTAACATTAAAAAAATTTGGGGTTTTGTGCTTAATACCATTATGGAGTATATCACTATGGAGGACTGCTTCACTAGGGTCCATACCTATCACTTTGTGCTTTTGAACCACTTTAGGCATGAGAAAAGGGTGTCTCTTCCTTATTACATTTTCAAGTCCTTGTCGCGCTCGTTGAACAAGCACAGTAAGAACCCCTCTTCTCATGTGCTACATTATGGTCTTAGTTTGCTCATTTATGAGCATTGTAAGATTTTGGTGATTTAGGAAAACAAAAGGTTGTTGGTGTCCCCGAGAAAAGGCAAGAGGAAAAGTGAGCATTTTGGGCCCAACAAGGATGAGTAGAAACAGAGTAAAAAGGCTAAAAAAGGCTCTACGGAGAAAAATGTAGAGGACACAGATTTGAGCCATAAACATAAGGATGTGGAGGTTGAGCCTAAGTATAGGGAAAACAAGGTAGTGATATGGAGATTGATGATACTGACAAGGTGAAGAACTGGAAAGATGAGGAAGTGGGGGAAGAGGAAGATTCCAATCAGAACAACTAGGTCAAGGAAACATCCAGGATGGACAGTGGTAATGAGAAGGAAAAACAAGAAGAGGATGAGGGTAATAAGGAGGTACCTACCCACAGTGTGAGCCCTGGCAATCTCAACAACTAGCCCATGGAGGAGCCGGATAACCAGAAAAAACAAGAGTACAAGGAAATGGAAACAGAGTTGAACAAGGATAAGGAGGATACAAGCATGGGAAAGGATAGAGTTGGTGATGAGATGAATACTGGTATGCTTATCCTGGATAAGCTTAAGAACCCGTCTGATGCTTGTCTAGGTTTCGATAGATGGGTTTATGAAAGAATTAATAAAATTAAAAAAAAGGCTAAACATTAGGAAGAGCAGGGACAAAAAGATGAAAGCAAACTAGAGCAATGAAAAAAGGAAATGGCCAAAAACATGGAGAAGTTGGAAGTTCAGATCAGTGAGCTAGAGGAAGGGAAGGCTTCCATGAAGAACTTCCTGATTCTTATTCCAGAGATCCTCAACTCTACAAGCAGGAACATGGAGGAAATAGCCAAACACTTTCATGGTCCCAACCCTACCAAGTCTATTGTGGACCTTGATGCTGAAGAGGCTGCTACTAAGGCTGGGAACATGGATAGTGCTCCTGGAGGTGTGGCTAAAAGGACCAGGGCGAGCTTGAAAATGGCTAACTTGGATTTATCAAAGGAAATCCCTATCCTCAAGGAGAATATTAAAGAAATGCAAGGGATTAGCAAGAAATTGGCAAATGCCCTTAAAAACATAATGTAATTTGTCTTTTTTTTTGTTTTTGCTGGTTGTTGCTGGTAGTGTTGGACTTTTGTGCTGGCTTTTGCCCAACACTTTGCTGGTTTTTTCATTGTCTGACCCATTTAGTTTCTTAATGCTTTTATCTTTTATGTTTCCTTTGTAAAGGGTTTCGAGGTCCCTTCAAAACCTGATTTTCTCATAATCAAAAACAATAACTGTCTATCTCAATAAATATTACAAAACATTTGTTGTCGAAGTAGAATTATTGGTTTAAGTTGCCTCATTACTTTCCTTTGCCCATACAAAATTATTTGCAAAGTATTTTTCACTTTCCCTTTGACAATTTCACAAAGCCTTGACACTATAAATCATATAAACCATGGTGGCTTAGAAGGAAAATCTCAAAATAAAAAAAAGGACATTAAATCCCCACTAGTAATTTTTTTTTTATACCATCTGATGTAGGTTGCAACTTAACTCATATCTTACCCAAGAACCCATGTGCATCTTTGTGGAAGCTAACTAGAGTTCTCCTTTTACCCCAGGTCAACCTGCAACAACTAACACCTTTGGTAACCCTAAATGTAGCAACTCAAACACACCACTATGGAGACCGAACCTTCATGCACCTTTGATACCTACACAAGCACGTATTATTGAGCTTTCCATTAATCTTCAAACCACCTTATTGCGATATATTTTTGTGAGACAAGCCATGGATAGCGGAGAATATTTTTTGTGCATGTTGCTCCTAAGAAAAATATGGAGCCATTTACAATCAAATGATTACATAAAATACAAGCATTTATTCACCAATATTACAGAATAATTTCACTAAACGAGTACCACCAACTGACATTAAAGATACCCAAAAATAATTAGGATGATGTAAATTTTTAGGTTCCTCTATTTCTCATTGAAAACAACATTTTTATAAGATTTAAAGGCAATTCAACATTTATACGAATCTCATACACAATCTTCATTCTACATACAATACATGAAACTCTTAAATGATATTACAAAATAATGAGATAAAATCAATCAAAAAGTGGTATTCGATCTTATCTCCAACCAAATATGCAATCCAACTTGTGTAACTTCCTCTTACAGCTCTTTTATGTGTTGACCAAATTTTCATATTTTCCAATTTGTGAGACTTAACTTCTAAAGACCATAACTTTTGATCTATGAGTCCGATTGGTGGACCATTTGAAAAAACCAAAATTTTTGTGAAGTTATGTATCAAAATTTAACCCACTTTGGTGATTACAACCACTTTTGGGCTTGAAAATAGTCTTTGGGGCCTCGAACTAAACTTTGAAACTTTCAAATATGAAAAATTTAGTATCTTCAAAACAAGTTATGATCTTGCAATGAAACTTTAGTAGCATGTTTCTTTAATAAATTTGTAGCTTTGGAAAAAAATTGAGCCAATCTGTGCTCAAATACCATTTTCCTAACCACATTTGATGTAAATTTGATGGTTTTGACTATGATAGATAATGATGGTTTTTTCTTAAAAGGTCTTAATCTATATTTGGATTTTGTTCAAAATAGATTACATAGGTTATGAGTTGTCTATCTTTGTCTTCTTTTTAAATCTTAGTTTATGAAACCACAACTCCTACATTTTCTAATTTAAGAGGATTGAAACAAAGTGATCCCCTTTCACCATACCTTTTTATTATTATAGATAAGCAATTGAGATGATTCTTTATATAGATGAGAATCATAGGGAGCATTTTGGGTTGGCAAGTGGCAACAAATCTTCATTATCAATCTCCTATTAAATTTGTAGATGATACAAACTTAATGGGTGTTCCTACTATGACTATGACAACTAGTTTTTGGAGAGCTTTAGATATGTATTTGATATGCCATTGATGTTTTTGGGATCTGGCAACATTGGTCCGACACATTCTGGCATAAGCTTCACATGCAGCACAATCCAACACAAGCTTCATAAGGTCCAACACTGTTACTGGTTCAGAAATCTCATAAGGCTTCGAGATCATGT
Source organism: Cryptomeria japonica (assembly GCF_030272615.1). NCBI lineage: Eukaryota > Viridiplantae > Streptophyta > Pinopsida > Cupressales > Cupressaceae > Cryptomeria > Cryptomeria japonica. The sequence continues at coordinate 497,961,674 of NC_081413.1, forward strand.
TGTATACCTCCTTTAATGTCTACATTTGAGAATTATGGTGTTGATTCTTTATTACAACTTTGATACAGGTTCAGCAATGACGTACTATGTTTATTTGGTTAATGTAGCACAACAGTTTTGGTCCAATCCTCTCTAAAATTATCAACAGGTTAGATGTTTTGTATTTCAAGTTATCGAAGAAGTCTTTTTATATTATGGTTGACTTCATCAATATAATATAATCAGTATAGCGTAGCGTGTAAAGGATTTTCCAAGCTTATCCTTAAATCTAATTAACTTTTTGATCATATGGTATGGTATAGTATGCATGATCAAACAATAAATGTGAAACTAGTTATATACAATGATTGTAATATAGAATATGCACATCATTGGAACTGTATCTCATGCATGTTATAGATACAATCATAATAGTTCAATTTTGCATTATTGGTTGTAAGTCACTTTTCAGCAGTGAGCCATCATATTTTGGATAATGAGTCCACCCGGTGGTGAGACATCTATTTTTCTATTACTATAATCGGTTACATATTATTGAGAGTGAACCCTCTTCGCGGTTTTAACCATCTTGGGTTTCCCACATATAAATCTCTATGTTATGTGGTGTAGTCTCTTTTTGTTTGCTATGTTGTTATTTCTTTAGCTAAGTAACCGAGTTTCCAAAGCATAAATATAAACATGATAGTCGAGAAAATACTAACTATAAAATAGCTAAGATTGAGGAAAACAACAAGGCGCATTAAGATATATAGGCCCAACTATCTAGCAGATCATTCAACTCCTCCTCCCAAGGGAGTAAGTTGTTGCTCTTCATTCCCTTTATATATCCATCATTCATCCTAGCAGGAGATTTCATTTTCTTCTTCTTCTCAATCTTGTTTTCCACAATCATGGCCTCCATCACACACTTCTATATCAATTCTTTGTTGATTTTGATCAAGTTCTCAATGCCACCCTCAAGATGTTTGATCCAATCCCTATTTCTTTCACATCCTAGGCAATTTTGTGGTGTTTCCAAGTTCTCCACCTTAACATTGAGATCATCAATCTCGGTAGCCATAGCCTACCAATAATGGTGCTCAATCAAGCCTCCACCCTCTTGATCATCCTCGCTGATATAATCTTTGAGGGTATTTAGGCTCTTGAGAGCCATAGTGACAATAATTGTTATTTGGAAATCTTTATATAATTTTGTCAGATTTACTAATTTATATATATTTTTTTCGCAAAAAATAAAATTACTTTATTCAATCTCTAAAATGAATAAAAATTATTTCAATACTATTTTATTCTCCTTCTAGAAACTAAATATACATTTGCTAATTTTATTTTATTTAAATTATATTCTATTGACTTCTTTTATTAAAAATAATAAATTAATTTCTAAGTAAATCTGTAAATTTAGGTAATTATAAAGAAGTCCATAAAATTATTATAATTATTTGTTACTTGGAAAGAATGAAATATAAAATTATTATTGATGGTAAGAAAATATAATACTTAAGTGAAGCTTAGCTTATACGGCTGACAAAAGTCATGGTTGGTAGGCAATTTTCAACTACTTCGAAGTACCCATTATTTGCAACGTGAAATGACCCAAGTCGGTCATATTTGACTTGGTTTGTTTGGATGTGCTGGACTTTGCAACCATTGCTATATTTCTACACCAGATATCACTCCCCTCCACATGAAGACATTGTTTCACTTTATATACATTGCTCCCCATTTGTCTTCTTGCCAAACCCTCCATTATTCTCCTATTCTCACACAAAATCAGCCTTAGACAAATCTTCTTTCAATTGCAATGGGTTTCAGCTTAGCTCATTCTTGTTCCATGATGAAACTGGCGTTCATTCTGCTTATTTTCACCACAATATCATCGAATGCTCAAAGTGTAAATGGAAGGAGACTTTTGAAGAGAAGATTAGAGCAGGATAAAATTTCAGCTAAACTCATTGTTGTGAAAGAAGAGCTGAATACACAGCATGTGCATAGTTTATCCAAGTGGACTAAGAAGAAGAAGGAGAGCCCTTCAGTTGCACATATGAAAATCAGACACCCATGTAAGAGAAGTTGTAGATCGTTCAAGAATAAGCTTCCATCTGGCCCAAGCCCCGGAATCGGTAATGAGCATATCAGATATGGTGGTGTTAAGAGTAGATGTAGATCATTCAAGATTAAAATTCTTCTCCAAGTCCTGGTTTAGGCCAGTCATGAATAAGAATCGGCCATGCTAACGCAGGTGAAACAGCAACAATAATCCTGTCATGAAAGTTCAATAAAAGTTAAAAAAATAATATATTGTGACGAAGAACATCGTATACCTTTATTTTTGATCTTTCATTTTGGGTTCACTTTGAATGGTTAGCTTTTATTGGGAGATATGGAATCGTTATATTTATATATGTAGATTTGATTTTTTTTTTCGGTTCACATTACATGATCTATCATCAAGACAATAAGTATTTTCTTTCTCTTTGTTATTATTTTAGTAATGGATCATGTGCTGTGATCTATTAATGAACGAAAATTGCTCACACAATTTAATCCAGAAATATGTAAACTCTAATTTTTATTTAATGATGTATATATGCAATAAATTTTTTACTAAAAATTGATACATAATATAAACTAAATCTATTCTTATAAATTTTCATTTTCAAGAACCAATCTCATTTATAAATTTTATCAATTTATCATTAGAAGGGCACATTCCTATGATAACTTTTGGTTTTGAAAAGGACACTAATGTTTATTGAGGTAATTGCAAGTTAGTTCATAAAATATTTGACTAGTAAGGAGCAGACCTTACTGATCCAAATATTGACTATATAATTTTATGTAACTGATAAAACAACAAGTTGACGACTTACATAACATCTTTCCTAGCTAAGGTGAAATGCTTAATTTAAATGAGTGATCTAGATGAAACACAATTTGTGGAAGTTACTCTTTTAAACTTCAAATTTAAATGTTAGGTCTACTTATTTCCCTCCTCTTAGTCAATATATGCCAACTTAAAGTACACTAACAAACCTATTTGTATTAAGGAAAAACTAATCATTGTATAGGACTATATCTTCAAATAAGATGAATATAGTTGGTAATTGGTTTCCTCTTCTATTAGAGTTTTTAAAAGTTAATATGGATAATTCTTTACAAGGTAATCAGAGAGCTATGTGTATTGGTGGAGTTAGGAGACATAGTGTTGGGTCATTCACTTCATTTTCTCTTAAACATTAGGGTTTAGTACTACTAATAAAATGGAAGTGTAGGATATCCTTGTGGCTATGGAGAAAATTTATGAACTAGGTTAGGAAAAAGTTGTATTTGAGATGAACTCCATCATTTCAGACTTCCTTCTAAATAGTAAAAAATGTTTCAATGTCTTCTTGGATATTGGTAATGCATGTGGAAAAAATTATCTTGTTAAAAACTTATGATTTCATGTCTTTCATTCATATTATAGGGCATATTTTTGGTGTTATTCAAGTAGTTTGAAGCATCTTATTGTGACATCAACATTTGTCTCAAGATTTATAGGGCATACTTCATGAATAATTGTTATTTTATCTTTGCATAGAATTTTTTGATTCCACTATCCCAAGAGATAGAAAAAAGGAGAAATATTCTAGATCATTTACAAACTCCTTCATCCATGCCATAATCATTATATATAGACTCAAAAATTAGGGTGACTATTTTTCTTAGATCTAAGACTTATAAAAATTATATTCATAGTGTCAAATTAGATTTGTACATAAGCACCATATCTATAGTTTCACGTGATCAATTATGCATTTACATGGATCATGTCTACAATAATACAAGTGACATGAACAAATAGACAAAAAAATCATTAATGCAAATGCAACCATCGAGCATACAATTTTCTAGTATGAGGATGAATCGATTGAGAATATCTAGTAGTCAAAATCACCAATAGACTAAGTGAAAAGTTGTATTACCCACCTTGTCCCCATCATTCTTGGACCCTTGTCGTAAAACTTTAGTTAGATTGTTATATTCATCCTCTATGAAACATTATGTATATACAATACCATATGAATTTACACATGCTATAATAGTTTAGTTTTATATTTATATGTATTTAATATTCATTAATTCAATAAGATGCTATGAGATATTAAAAATGAAAATACGATGTTATGTCTTAATCGTGATTCCAAACTAAACATGATTGAATTGGTTAGTAATCATGTCATACAATATTAAATTATGTTATCATGATGTTTCTATGATGTTATTTAATGGCAATGCACATCTAAAAAGTACATTTCCTCACTGGAATGGTATAAGAAGATGCTATTGTATAATTTTATTGAGAAGCATTCCAATACAAAACATAAATCCTAATATCAGTTGTTCTTGTCAATGTCATGACTAAGAGCTACTTTCATATTTTTAGTGATGTTTCCTTTTAGTGTGCTCTAGCCCTTCCAATTAAGGGTAAGTACGTTTTAGCTAAACTATCCTAAATAAGACATCTTTGGTATGTAACTTCTAATATGATTTTATATGAGATTGTCATAACCATAAAATATCACACTATTACAATATTAATATTATAAAATTCTAATCAAATAAGTAATTACTAATATTTTAAATTTGATATTATTACAATGTAAAAATCCCAAGAATTATAATAAATATTAGAAATCCATTAATATTGTTTATAAAACGCAATTGTAGGTTTAAGATAATAAAATTGACTTGACATAGATTTAGTGGAAAAAATTAGAAATATAAAAACTTGACTCAACATAAGGTTGGACGAAAGTACTAAAAAAAATAAAATAAATATTAAAAAATCATTATAGGAAAAGGAAATTCATTGGGAGGAGAATTGTACAAATACAAATAAAGTCCTATGTTATTCAACTCTATCTTTTTTTTTCATCACCGTGCGATTAATATTCTACCTATTGGAAGTTCCGAGAAATTTTATACCTATTAATAACCATTTAATATTATGAATAAAGGATTAATTATAGGTTATTGATATGAATACAAAAAAAATATTGCAACATTTTGAATGTGCAGAGAGATGTTAAGTAATTGTAGGCACTACTAGGCGTGATCTTAGTGTTAAATTATTTAAGATCAATGATTAAATATGTATTAATATAATTTTTAGGAACAAGATGCGGGAGTGGGAGAAGGGAGAGGCTTGGATTTGAATTCAGGGCAGGGCGGGAAACCCTGCAATGGATAGGCAAACCAGGGGGAGAATGGAAAGGATGATTCTCGGGACTGCCCGGATTCCTCTGAGCCGAATGTAAAGGACCCAGTAGATGGGGACCCACAAGAAGGTGACAAGCCTAGCAGGAACCTATTTGAAGGGACAACGGTCAGTCTTGGACTTCTCTATTCGATGTCAAACCGAGTGGAAAGTCCTCACTCCCTCTAGTTCGTAATATCTCATACCCTATTACTGAGCATAATATTAACCTTATGGCAATGACACTGCTTGGAAAAATTTTGGGCCTGAGGCCAAATATTTATATTGTTAGGGCATTTTCTAAACACAAATGGGCGCTTAAAGGTCAAGTAGAGATAACTGCTATGTCCAAAGGGGCGCTGTGAATGGCTTTTTCTTGTAAGGAAGACATGTCAAGGATGCTTTGTGATGGCCCTTGGCTAATCTGTAAATCAACGCTCGCTTTGCAAAAATGGTCGCCTAAGAAGGACCTAAATGAATCCTTTTTTGTTCAAGCTCTATTCTGGGTCAGATTGTCAGGCCTTCCCTAAGATTTCTGGGTGGAAGATATTTTTAAAGGAATCATTAGTTCTTTCAGTGAATTCCTTTCTATGGATCCTATCATAGCTGTTAGAAAAACACTTACTTTGGCCAGGATCTATGTGGGAGTTATGCAAGGCACAGATATGCTCCTATCCATTGAGATTAACTCTAGATTGGGAAAATGGATCCAACCATTGGAATATGAAAGTGTCCCTTTTGCTTGTTTTCATTGTAAAAAATTGGGACATATAGCAAGGAAATGCCCTCTTCAGGCTGTCAAAGAGAAAGAAAAGAAAGAAAAGGCAATGCAATGGAAAGCAAAAAACCCTATTAAGCAACCTTAGGGATCTGAAAAAGAGAAACGGATCGAAGAGGCCCAGAGTGTCATCATCCCTGACATAATAGAACAACAAGAGAATATTAATGTGGAAAACCCAGAAATACCTTTGCTTGAAGAGGGTAAAAAGGATCAAACAAGAAAATACAAAAGAGAACAACAAGATATCAATCAAGAGGATCAACGAAGTGATAACCTGGAAGATGGAAAAATATAGGTGGTGTTACAGGAGAAGGAGGAAGCAGATTCAAATCACATTATGGATAACACCACTAGAGACGGCCTTAGTAGTGACTATGAAGAATCCCAAAAGTATTTGATCCTTGGAGGAATCTCATCATCAGGATCACAACAATCGATGGAGATGTTGAAATCCACCTTCAAGCAATCACCAACGACCTCACTGCTTAATATAAGTGCTAAGTGGGTTGAGGTCGAAGATGTTGACCAGAAGATAACCACCCAAAATATTCAAGAGGAAGATTGCCATGCAAATGAAGTAGCAGATCAAAAGAGAGGGGGTAAAAAGGGCCTAAATCTACCCCTCGGGCTAATTCAGTCAAGAAGAGAAACTGGATCAAAGCTGACATGGGTTTTAACCCCTCTCCTCTCAAAAGGAAAAAAGCAAGCCAGATCAGAGATCAAGAGGTAAGCAAGAATATAGCGGATGACACTCAATTGACCATCCATGAGGTATGTTCCCTAGTTAGAAAATGAAAATTATATCATGGAATATTCGTGGATTGAATAGTCCACATAAACAGGATGTTCTTAGAAATTTAGTCAAAGAACATAAACCAGACACTGTTATTATCCAAGAAACTAAAATGTGTAAAGAGAAAGTAGAGAAGATTAAGCTTTTTAAGGATGAGGAAGTTTTTGGTGGTAGCTCTGATGGTGCTTTTGGGGGCATTGCCAATTTCTAGAATCTTAGGTGAGTTTTTGGGGAGACAATCAAGAAGGATAGCAATCTGGCTTTTGTCAGGTTTCATCACAGGCACCTCTTTACTACTTACAAATATTTATGCCCCTAATAATAGACCTGGTAGAAGTAAATTCAGGAAGAAGTTGGAAGCTATTCGGGTTCTTTACAAGGAGGATATGTGGATTGTTATGGTGGATTTCAACACTCCTCTCTGTGACAATGAGAAATTTGGAGGTGTCCCTTCTCAGCTAGAAAGTAGAATGGATTTTTGAACTTTATCAACAACCAGGTTCTGCATGATATTGATCTCCAAGGAGCTAATTTTACTTGGATGAATAGGATGATGGGGGAAGATCTCATTCAATTCAGACTTGATAGGGCCCTTATTTATAATGAGTGGTTTAACCATTATAGGTGCTCCCTATCTACAATCTCTAGGATTGGTTCTGACCACTTCCCTGTGGTTTTTGTTGCTGATAATACTATTGTTAAAAGAAATTTCCCGTTCAAATTTGAAAGGATATGGCTAGACCACCCTAACCTTGTGAAGGTCATTGAGATGTGGTGGTCTATTGATGTCAAAGGTGCTTCTATGTAAAGAATGGCTAAAAAATTAAGGAACGTGAAAGATAATATTAAACAATGGAACAAGGAGGTTTTTGGAGATCTATTTGCTGCCAAGACCAAAACCCAGCTTGAATTCCAGGAAATGCAGGATAAAATGCAAACGAGTGGATACAATGAAGTATCAATCAGGGAGGAAAATGAAGTGCTTTTGAAGTACCACAAGATTATCAGAAGAGAAGAAGAATTCTGGAAACAAAGGCCTAGATCTCTAAGGCTTAAAGTTGGGGATAGAAACATTATATTCTTCCATATGATCGCAATGAAACACAAGGCTACTAATAGAATCTCTATGCTAAGAATTGGGGGAATTGAAACAAGGAAGGATGATGAGATTGGGAAGGAAGATAGGAACTTTTTCACCTCACTACTATTGGCGGATTCTAGTCTAGATGGTCACTCCCAGAGTGCCCTCCTTGAGAACATTCCTTCAACCATTAATGAGGTTCAGAACAAGGCCTTGGTGGCCATCCCTTCTGAGGAGGAAGTTAAAAAAGTAGGTTTTTTCTTTTGATGGGAATAAAGCCCCAGGCCTGGATGGATTTCTATTGTTCTTCTTACAAACCTTTTGGGACATCCTTAAATTTGATATGATTAAAGGTGTGTAGGAGTTTCTGGGGGATAGAATTATCTTAAAGGAACTCAATGATACTTTCTTGGTTTTGTTCTCCAAATGCCTAGGGGTTGACTCTATGGATAAGTTTCGACCGATAAGCTTATGTAACTCATTCTATAAAATCATCTCTAAGGTGGTGATAGGCAAACTGCTAAGGATTCTTCCTTTGATTGTTTTGCCCTAATAGACTAGATTTGTTCCCGATAGACAATCCTTGACTTTATCATTGCTATCCATGTTAACATTCACTAGCTGGTGGATTCGAAAAAGAAAGGACTTTTTATGAAGATGGATCTGTTAAAAGCCTATGACCGTGTGGACTAGAGATTCTTGGGTAAGGTTCTTGGTGCTTTCGAATTTGGTGCTAGGTTTATTTAGATGATTGATCAACTTATCTTGAGCCCTCTTTTTCTGTCATTATGAATGGGGTGCCTTCCCCCTTCTTCAAAAATTCTAGGGGCATTAGGTAAGGGGATCCCATATCCCCTATTCTCTTCATCATTTTGGCTAAATGTCTAGGTAGATTTATTAGCAAATCTGTTTCTCTAGGGCTTCTTTATGGTATCTCACCCTTTTCTGGTTTTAGAGCCTGTACCCATCAACAATTTGTTGATGATACCATCTTAATTGGTACGTCTACTATCAAAGAAGTGTCCAATTTGATGAACCTTCTCAACACCTATAGTTTGGTCTCGGGTCAAACTATCAATTGGGAGAAAAACTCTATTTTCTTCTTAAACACCCCAGAGGACAGATAGATGCGGATGGCCCGGATCCTTGGATGCCAAATTGGTAAGCATCATGCTATCTACCTTGGTCTCCCTTTGGGTTTGAAACTTTCAGAGTTGTTTTGGAATAGTCTTGTGGATAGATTCAGTAGAAAGCTGGCTGGTTGGAAATGTACCCTTCTTAGTCAAGTTGGAAAATTCCATCTTTTAAAATCTTCTCTCCAGAGTCTTCAAGTGTATGCTTTAAGCCTCTTCAAAATCCCTACTAAATTTTTTGAATCTATTGAGAAAATTCAAAAAGCCTTCCTTTGGTCTGGGGTTGAGGAGAAGAAGAGAATGACTCTCATAGCTTGGGATAATGTATGTAAACCCAAAAAGAAGGGTGGTATGGGCTCAAGGAAAATTAGAAACTTGAACAAAACTCTTCTTGCCAAACAAATCTATAGAACTTATCAAGGAAAATGAGAATGGAATGATATCTGGAAGGCTAAGTACTTACAGGAGGTTCCCACGATAGAAGAGTTCCTGGTCTCTGATCAGATACCAAGTGTCTCTTTCATTTGGAACAGTTTTATCCAAGCTAAAGGTATTGCTAGTTTAGGAAATGTTTGGGCTATAGGTGATGGCAAGAAAGTGGACTTTTGGGATGATGTTTGGATTGGTGGAGCCCCTCTTAATAAGAATTCTTCTCAAATGCTCATCCAGAATTGTAAGGAAAAGCTCGGTGCTAAAGTGGCTGATTACTGGAAAGATCAAAAGTGGGTGGACCTCAGGGATATCTTCAGGGACTTATTCTGTCTCTTCTGTTGTCCTTTTGCTGGCTCAATCCCATGACCCTACTCCTTGTTGGGCTAAGGCTTGGTATCTAGGTTTGATTCCTAAAATCAATATCTTTTTGTGGATCCTTTTGCATAATAAGATTCTAACTACTGATAATTTGAGAAAGAGGGGCTTTTGTATCCCTAATAGATGCTATCTTTGTCTTAATAATGAGGAATCTATGAACCATATTTTTATACACTGTCCTTTTGTTCTACCTATTTGGGGAATGCTTATTTAAATGTGGGGGTTGAATTGGGTCTTCCTTGAGGAGATTCAGGATTGTTTCAGAAGCTGGCAATATTCTACCAATAACCTCGCCATAAGAAATCTATGGAAGTTTTCATTTGCCCATATCCTTTGGGGGATATAGAAAGAGAGGAATAATAGAATATTCAGGAATGATATTAACACCTCTAAAGTGGTGTGGGCCAAGATAAAAAATAATTGTGTAGAGAATGCGATGGGCAGGGGGGTGCATTGTTGTAATAATAAGGATGATTTTGATGTTCTTAAGTGCTGGAATATCCTAGCCTATATGGGCACCAACATCAACCAAATCAATAGAAGTATGAGTTGTTGATCTTTTCCCCATAATTATTGGTTTAAGGTTAACTTTGATGGTGTGGCGAAAGGGAACCTTGGACCTGTTGGTTGTAGTGGTGTTATCCGAAATGGTGTTGGCTTTTGTACTGGGGTGGTTGTTTATCCCTTGGGAATTCAGACCAATTATCTAGCAAAAGATATGGGGGCCCTCCAATCAATTAAATTAGCCTATAATTTGGGAGTCAACATGTTATGGTTGGAAGGGGACTCTAATCATTGATTCTATCAGGGAGTTGCTTCAGGGGTTTAAAAAATTCCATATTTCCCATGTTTACATAGAGGCCAACAGGTGTGTTGACTGGGCAGACATTGAGGCAGTATGAAGCGAGCAAATTATGACCTAGAATTTCGAAGGGGAGCTCCCTTGTGCAGCACGTGATATCTTAACTTATGAAAGATTGCATGGAAAGTAAGGCCAGATTTGAAATCATTTCCCAAGGTGTTAGGAGAGGTCGTGGCAACAGGAGCTAGTTTTGTATGCAATCGAGGAGGTATAGTAATTATTGCAGGATCACTTCGCATGCTTTATGGGTGTTTTTCTCCCTCTCGAGAAGAAGTATTAGAAACTCCCACATAATTCTAGTGGTTTCTCACACAAAGTTTATTGCAAAGAAAGGTATTTGCTAAAAATTATAGATGATAGATATCAATAACATTATGGGTGGAAAACGCAAGAGAATGGAGGCTACCACCATTAATAAATGGAGGAACCATCCATAGGTCTAGGTGGTACTTCAAGCTGCCAAGATGACTAATTTCATGGAGTGCATGCAAGAGAAACGACCCAAAATTACGAGAATCTTCAAGAAGGGCTGGAATAAAGGCACATTAACCATAGGAAACAAGAAGGTTAAGGTGAATAAAGCTATGATTATTGAGGTAACGGGTCTTCCGATGGATGGCATCAAGTTTTATAGGGACAGAAAGATTTCAAACACTGCCATGAAGAAATTTTTTAAGGATGAGGAGGAGAAAGCCAGACTGGTGAAGGGAAGCCATACCTACTTCTCGCCAAAGGTAATTAAGTTAATTTGGTGAAATTTTTTTCTTGATATAATGGAATTAATCACTCTCAATGGTAGATATACTACGGTTTACAGCTATCATATAGTCTTACTAAATCACTTTAGGTTTAAAGATAAAATTTCTATTCAATATTATCTTTTATGCGCCCTTAATGTTGGGATCAAGGATGCAATATCCAACCCCAATATCAGCCCAACAATGCATGAAGGTTTGATGGTGATTCTATATAATCACATCAAGAACACTACCATCCATTTGAATATAGCTGAGGTTTCCGAGTCGGAAGAGGGTCATGATGACTCTGATGATGAGGAAGGCGAAGGCTATGACACAGAGGACCACCACCAAATTGATGGACTTGTAAAGCACTGAGAGGGGGGAGTGAATCAGTGACACCAAAAATAGTACTACTTTAAACACTGATCGGTAGATAAACTTAACAAGTTTGTTAAACAATAGGCATGCAATAAAAAATGATATAACAATATCATTAATAAATAAAACAACTAACATAATACAAGTGTTTATATGTGGAAAACCCAAATAGGTAAAAACCATGGTGAGATGGGACTCACAAGTTAACTATCTACAGTAATAGATAGCTGACTAGTTAGGGTCTACAAAATGCTCCACTAGGAGTGAATCCCATTAAAGATCTCAAAGCTTAGTTAAAAGCTATACCCTGTAAAAGGTAGTACCCTGTAAGGAGTAACCTTGGTGGAGGATTTCTAAATCCAAACTAATGGATCTCCTAGTTAGAGGATTTGTACAATGAAGCTTGTTAGAGCTTACCTTGCTAGGAGATTTGACTATTGCAGTGATTAGAAAACAACAGGTGATGTGATCTAGTAGTAGCACAAATTGCTTGTATAGATCCTCTTCTACGCACTTAACACTTCTTTACCAACATACTCTATGAATTCACACTTCTACCTTTACACATAACATATCACTTTCCCTCATCCAAAATAAATCATTGTGATGTCAATATATAGACATTTAGATTTCATGTCGGCCTCTAGAAATCATAACACAATTACCTAGGTGTAGTGTATCTGGTCAAGTGATCATAACTCATCACAAAAATACTGCCAAATCTTGTCGGTAAGGATAACTCATCATGACTTGTGATAACTCATCACATAATCAGTGAATATCGATTGGAACAATCAATACTAGTTGGAGTTAAATATATAAATCGTGTGTCCTTGATGCTCATGTGATAATATCTACTGGATCCTCATGTTGATGTTGAGTTATGCAAATCCACTAGTTGTGTCCATGTATATACCGGTTGTCACCATGTACCGGTTGGATATAAACCTCTATAATACTGATTGTAGGATAAACAACTTTGAAGTCACACCGGTAGACAATATGAACATATGTGTGTGTATGTGTTTCATCAATAACAACATATGATGAAGTTTAATCATTACAATCATCATCAAGCCAACATAAATTGCTAGGTCGAGCAGGGGAAAATGAAAAATAGAGCACGAGAAATTGAATAAAGTGTCAGCCAAAAAGAAGCAGAGAGGGGAGGATGAGGATAGCAAGTATGATGAGAATAATGAGGCTGATAACAACATAGATATTGAAAGCGAGGAGGTCCAAATCCTCGTAAGCCAGAAGCAAAAAAGGAAGAATCCTAAAACTAAGGATGTGGGAACCAAGAATCGGTCACCTCTCATGACTGACTCTAAGGACAAGGGTTTGATGGGGGAGGATACGTCCATGAAAGAATCTCAAAGCTCTAATGTCAAGGAGGTAGGACTTGAAGTGAATCTTGAGACTGCTAGTGACAAGACCCAAGAAGAGTATCACTTGGATATTGACTTCTATATCAATAACAACATGGATAGCTTCAAAAAGGTGCTCCTTTGGATGCAAAAGGAAATTACCAGCATTAAAACCAAGCAAGCCCAGGAAGTAGGAAAAGTTGAGACTTTAGAAGTTTTAGGCTTGGGTAAATTCAATTCCCTCCTTGATTGTCTCAGTGAACTTACCAAAGCTATTAGTAATGCAGAGGATATCATCAATGCTTGCGAAATAGCTTTCTTAGCCTGGAGAACAGAGCAGGGGCCACTGAAAAAAGACTCGATGGAGTTGAGAACACACTCAAAAAGATTGGTGAGAAAAGTCATAATATTCTTAAGGCCGCCTTGGCTAGTATGAAGGATCTTATCAGTAATCTTGATAATGACCATGGGGATAAGGCTTTGACAGGCATCATTGATGTGAAGGAAGATACCCCAATGGATAAGGAGACTAAGCTTGGGAGAAGAACACGAGCGAGCACTAGAAATATGCAAAGCCATAGCAAGAAAATTGAGGAAATCAAGCGAGTGGTTGATAATATGGAACAACTGGAGCTGGAAGTTGTTGGAATGCTTCAGAACTTAACCTAGATTTGGGCTCATTATGTCGGTCATTTTTTTTTTTGATTAGTTGTCTCTAGTATGCTAGCATTTTCGTTCGTCAATGTCCTTTTCTTAGGTGTTGTGTTTTGCGTGTTGTTGCGCTTTAATGTATATCTTTTGATCTTTTGGCTATAATGGGTTTTAGGGGCCCATCAAAACCTATTTTCCCTTATTCAAAAATATGTATTAATTAGGATGGAAATCATATTTATTCTAGATGAAAACTACGATTGAAATAAAAGGCTAAAAGAAATGTCCTATACATTTGGTACTCTTGTTTTGTGATGTGACACTTCTAGACGGGGAAACATTAGGAAGCATGTTCATATTAGATAAATAAACTAAAAATTAAACTATAATTGATGGTGCAATAATGTATGGGTTAGTTTTTAAAAAAATTGGAAAATAAAAGTCGATCATCCATTTATTTATGCACATAATCCCTTGTCACATTATTCATATCCATTCAAATAAGTCATGTTAAATTGAAAGATTAAAATACTATAGTATTGTAGATTGGAACCTTGTACAATTTACACCACTTTTTGTACCCCATCTTTAGCGCATCCTATATTAGCTCTCTCCTAGGTCCATTTATGACCTTTTTATCTCAAATTTGATCTTGTGTCTTGGGATGTGCACTCTCATCTACCACTTGTTTTCCCTATTTTTGGTGGACAGGGGTGCCCAGGGCATCCTATCCTAGGACAAAGGTTCCTAGAGCATCCTAGTCCTCCTTAAACAAGACCTATTGAGTATGTCAATGCACTTCCCCTTTCTAGTGATTTTGGATCTCGGTGTCTCAATTTGACCATTGGAGGTTGGCATAATAGATAAATTACCACAGGGAACCTATATAAAAACATATTTTTGATTCATTTCATAAAACAATCATATGTCATCTCGCATTCACATCCACATCAAGTATCTTCAAGCACTCAAGGAAATATTTTATCCCACCATATCCTTCCAACATTTTCAATATGATGGAGTAGAAAATTACATAAATCTTCATGCAAGCATGTTTTTGTGTTTGAGTCATTCATATTTCATCATGTTATTAAATCAGCATTTATGATTACATTCAAAGAGAATTGCATCATCAACCTTCATCAATTATAGTAGATCTGAGGTATATCATTCAATATTTACTTTAGTATTTCCATTTACAAGTTCAATTCAATTAAAGGGTTAGTTCCAAAACTGGGGTTTGACTTCAGCAAACCCCTATTAACAATACATCTTCTCTTGTTTTTGTATTTAGGCAGTAGATTTAGAAGCTACAGATGAAGATTCTAGAAGAGGAGATGACAATGATCAAATTTGACTTTTGTAGAGGCAAAAAGTGAAGGATTGGGTCACCCAAGACATCTCAGTCTCATGAATTGTTGACGAACTTCTGGGAACAAATTATTAGTGACATTATAATTCTAAAAGTTTCATGTTCATATACATCTAATAGCCACAAGACAGGGTCACCCAAGGTATCTCGGTCTCATGAATTGTTGACGAACTTCTGAGAACAAATTGTAAGTGACATTCTAATTCTAAAACTTTCATGTTCACCTACATCTAATAGCCACAAGATAGGGTCACCCCAAGCATCCTATTCCCATACTTTCAGGCTAGATTTTCAAGAAAGGATTCCTCTCTGATCCCTCTACTTGAATCCAACTCTATGTCTTGATACCATATCTATAGCTTACTGTCCATGTTGTTTTATATCAATTTTCCATCATTTCCCCTAGATTTAGCATTCAATTTACATCCTTCCAATTGCATCTTAAACTCAATCAAAAGGAATAAAATCCAATTAGTATTCAACCCTCATCCTATTTGAATTGAGATTGAATCTATTAAATTATTCCTCCTTTTAATGCAATGTATATGAAATAGGTTTTATTCCTAGTGTACATAACTAAACTTGCAAACTTGAATCATCTCTATCGAGGCTATGTTTGAGGGAGTGGTTTTTGTTCCTTCCAAAGTGTTGATAATTTTCATTAGACAAACCTCAATAGCCTTTTCTTCTTTCTCCTCTAACTATGAATCTAGTGTGACCACCTCATGGGGATTATTATTTTCCATCCCAATGACTTCTTGAGCCAAGACTTTGTCTTCTTTAGTTCATTTGAACAACTTACTCTCCGCTATGGTAGATGGATCCTCTCTCCCAAAAATATACCCCAAGATTGAATATAGTAATCCTCTACATATACCACAAACCATTGGAGAGAAATTAATTTTCATTTTTTTCTCCTAGATTCTTGCCTTTGTCATTATCTCCAAATCATACGAACATGTGCCTCTTGGATTAATTTAAATTTAGATCCTTAGTTTGGATCCATGATAAGGAGATTTTTGTCAAAGCAAATAAAGGATCATAATTCCTCTCCAATGAAAGTTATGGCTTCTTTGTTCTAAAACTTCGAAGGTAGGTTGAAAAGTTCGAACAATACTAGAATGCTATCTATTTCATGTTATATTGGATTGAAGTTTGGATGCCATAACTTAAAGTAAAAACCTACCCATTCCAAAGACAATGACTTATCCTCCATGATTGATTTTTGATATGCTTATAAACTGCATTTAAACAAAAAGTACTATTTGGGAAACAATCTTACCCTTATATTGTTTCCCAAGTGATCCAACCACCATCGCACAATTCTTTCCATGAAAAGACCTAACTCACACTATTTGGTGAAGAAAGCATATCTTTTCAACTTCTCTTTCATCAGTTGGATGATTTTGCCATAATTATTCCATGGCCCTATTAATTATGGGTTTTCACTTCATTCTGATGACTCCGTTTTTATAAATTCGGTCCCTTTTGAGTTGTCATTCCTTCTTTTGGTGAAAGAAGTTACCTAGAGCTTTATTGCCTTTGCATGAAGAGGATCACCTAGTAAGATTATTTTGACCCACTTGGGATAGTATTAGCCCATGTTGCAAAGGCTAGGATCTCCTCATTGTAGCCTCTTATGTGTTTCCTCTTGATCAACCTCTAAAAGGCGCTCAAAGCTCCACTACTCCTATTGGACTATTCAACTACCTTAAAAACTTTCACATCCTTGCGATGTTGCTCCACCATGCCAACCTCTAGAAATATTAAATTTAGATCTTGCATAACTATAAACGTATAAGCAAAACAAAATTTGATTGATCTTATTCAAATAACAATCAACATAGGCGGGCATATACACATATATGATTGCAAAGTGGTGAACAGTTGTGGCAACAACCAATAACCAACTTGATAACTAACAATATAACACAGTTATGCCAACATTCTCCCCCTTATTACATTGCTCCTAAAAATTGTCCTAGGGACCCTCCTTAAGGCTTACACAATAAAACATGTTGATTACATAATATGAATACATATTTTTGGAATATCTTATCTTGAAGAAGAAAATTCTAAACCAAGCAGGGCTCCATCAAGTTGTCTCTTGACCCTCGAAAAGGTGTAGCTTTGAGTTGTGTTCTTAAGCTCTCAGTCTTGAACTCTCAAATCACAATGTCTTGAATTATTCAACAATGATCCCTAAGAGATACAATAATTTTTTATTATTATTTAATGACTGCGTAAGGGTATAATTCTTGATCATATACTTTAAAGCTCGTTTGACAACAATCCATATTGAGTTCAACACCAAATCGCAAACTTTTCTCCAAAATATAACCTTCACAACACATGTATTCTTCAAATATGTTAGCATCAACAAAGAAGACAAAAAGAAAGCATAAACCAAAAATGTCAAAAGTGCTTCTCATGCAGAAAACACCATCTCAAAGCAAGAAGCTAACTTGAGATGATGAAATTCCTCCATCCTTTGGTGCCACCAACCTCTGAAATGACCCTGTTACAATTTATACACTTGATGTCTTTGATGAGTCTTTGAAGGCCTTGTAAGATGTACTAGAGACCGTCCCAAATGTCGAAGCATATCTATTTGAAGATACATTGGCTAAATTGATAAACCCATCTACAAGATACTTAACAATTGCTTTAATGTTTTGAACTGCATTTTCCCAAGCATTGGTAGTAAGAAGCTAGGTTACTTGATTGACGAAACTTGCAAACCTAGTTTGAATTGCATCTTTTCTCATAAAGCAACTTATCTCCAATTTATCACGAATAGGGGATGCATGCAAATGACTATGTGACAATTTATGAGTCCTCATTTACTACTTTCTCACACTGACTTCATCTATAAATTGATTAAAATGAAGTAATCCACACTAATCAATGTCCTCATTAAATACAACAATGTGGACCCCAAATAAGCCATCATGTAGGCCAACCCATCAACTCCTAAGCATGGTCACTAATAAATATAATCTTTTCATCAATTTCAATTCATAGAGAGATAGAAGGAATAAAACCTATGGAAAAGATAATATCTTTCATAATCACTATCTTGTGAGGGAGGACATCATTAAATATTTTAGTTGTGTATGTTTATCACAAAGTGAAGTTAAGCAGCCATACTATATCTCCCTTTAAATGCTCATAAATTTAAAACATTAATAATCTGAAGTAGATTTACCCGTAGTGATTTTATCCGTAATGCTCTTCAATGGGCTTGGACCTCTATCTAGCCAAAAACGAAAAAAAAAACTCACAGCTACAAAATCTAGGTGTCGCCCTAGCTTCCTCTCTGCAACACAAAATGGATGCACCTTTGTGTCTTTTCCTCCACAAGACTATCACTGATCATGAAAAGAGAAATGTTCAATGGGGAACAAGGCTTCTGTCTTTATTATGGATGAAGCCGTTGCAGAAAGATTTCAAGCTTTGTGATGATGGTTAAAGAAAATCTGTGCTACCCTCCTTTGTGCCAATGCTTGCACATCTTTATGCACTCGCAAAATGTACAAAATGATCTGCCAATTATCACAGGCTGCACTACACTTGCTTCTCCTTGCTTCAAGAAATATGACTATTATCATAGTATTGAGTCGACACTCTAGACCTGTAGAAATTGATAGATCGCCGCCATCTATTACATGGTCTGATCAGAGAAGGGGAGAATGAAACCACTAGTGAGGATGTGCTTAAGCTATCGCAGTGGTGCCTACGTTTTAGAAATGCACACTGAATATATAAATTGCCCGCACTGCAGTTTTAGAAATGTTACTGGTATTTCTGTGCAAATCACTTCCTCTTCACATTCCTCTTCTTATCTTCTTCTCTACGCAAAGAAAGTTCCTTTTGTAGTTATGGCAAGGAAGAAATTTGTCATCTATTGCTGACAACGAGTAGCCTCAAGAATGCATTGGCTTTGCTGACAACGAGTAGCCCTTCAAAATATGTCTCGACATGCTTTCTTCATACGCTTGCTTCTTCACGTCATCCTTTCTTCTTTCTCCCACTTACTACAACAGACGCGGACAAGACAAACTAAATTTATATTTCTAGACTTAAAAGTGTTAAACACTCAAAGTTGGCTGACATTCTCTAGACTTATTATGTTGTTTAATGTGTGTGGTCACACTAAGAATACACTTCTAGGCTTAGAACTGTTAAACACTCAGAATTGACTAACATCATCTAGACTTAATATGTTGCTTAGTGTGTGTGGTTTAAGAGTGACCGATCATTATACCACTCTGATACCATATGTAAACATAAAACAGCAAAACAGAACTTGATTGATCTTATTCAAATACCAATCGGCACAAATGGGCATGTACACATATATGATTGCAAACTGGTGAATGGTTGTAGTAACAACCAATAACCAGCTTGATAACTAACAATGTAACCACATCTCTTTATTCTATGTCTAGGGTCTATCTTAATTATTAACTTATAGTTAGTATATATTCATGTTTGAAATTAGATCATAATATCTCATATCACAATCCCTTTCATAATTGATTCTAAATTTTCACAAAGATCCTTAAAATTACCTTGGATTAAATAAACAATTGTAGAAGTGACTTATGGCTGCAAATCCAATCTCTAAATTTTTAAAAAATTCAAATTAAATTTTATCTTTGTTAGCCATTAGGTTACCTATTATGAACTAATGTAGGACAACTTTATGTTTATTCATACATTTAGTTATTTTTATTAAAAACCCTCATTCACTCATTTAAAAATAATGTTGAAGATCATTATTATATCTTAGGACATTTTTATTGAGCACATATCATGTCTTATATATTGGATAATGAAAATAATCTAGAAACATTTACATTACATAACATCATTTTATAAATAATGAATGTTTACCTATTGTCCATGTTCTTGTTACGTATAGATGAAAGATAGTCTGAATTTTTTTTTTATAAACATAGTAGGCCTTATGCACATTAAGATAGAAAAAGTTGCCAATCTAGTGTATATTCCTCCTAGATTAAGATATTCAAATTTTAAATTATTCTTGCACAAAATTTTGGAACCACATACACAAAGTTCAATTTTTCATTCAAGTTATCATATATGGACAATAATTGGTTTATAAAGTCTAATATTTTTGTTCAAATGGACCTTAAAATTCTAAAGCCTTAGCAAATCATCTACTACAATTATCATAACTTTCCCACATCATTGAATTTTAATCTAGGTACTATATTTAATTTGTTTCAATATCTATATTTGATTAAATATTTATTTAGCTAAAAATACCAACTCTCTTATCTAAATTTCTTAATACCTAATTTAAAAAATTGATTTAATTAACCTAAATAATTTAAATAGAAAGAATTATTAGTACTTTTCTTCACGTGTTCCTAAAAGACTATATAATATTACCTGAAAAAATAATATAAAATTATATAATTAGATTACATTTTTTATAATAACATGGTACAATATTTATTTAAGTATCTTAAGACAAAAATGTTATATTTATCATTATTTATATTATTTAAATACTATTTATTTAATTAAATTACATATTATTTTTTAATAATTAAACTAATATATCATTGATTAGAAAAATCTACAATATTTTATTTTCTATTTCATAAAATTTAATAAAAAAACACAAAATTTTAATCTGAATCAAAGTGAATTCTTTTGAATTAAAAAAAACATGAATATAAAAGACACTTCTTAAATAACAAATAGTTTTAAAAGTTTTTAAAATGTGAAATAATAAATGAAAATATTAGAAAAAGCATCATATAAAATAATATTAAAAATATTTAAAAACTCAAAAGCCATTTAATTTATTAAATATATAAATTAAAATGACGCCTAATATTCCCCTTCCCTTACTAGTGAGAAAAAATATGTGTGTGTGTGAATATATATATATATATATATATAATCCATGTTTTGTATTTCCATAAATCGTGGAAAGGCAAATAAAATCTTTACAAATATGGATGCAAACAACAATGGGAATTGGAAATGTGAAAATGAAAACAACAAATGATGTTATCAGAACAAAAAGATACTAGGTTAAGTGGGCTCCACATGACATGACCACCTATGCGGCCAATGCTTAAGTATGTGTTTTTTAATGCTCACATGTTATCAAGTGTCCATCTCAATTCTCTTACGAGCCACTAGACTAGAAACCATGGTTAGATGTTCAACACATAGGACATCTACTTGGCTTTAATCATTCCATTATTTTGAATGGGAATTTTCACATGTAGCCTAAAATTAGTGTGATTAAAACATGATACTTAGGTAGGCTCTCTCTTCAATGGGATTTTAGCACACACTTCATCTAACTTATGACACTTGTATACTTTTAATTTGTTTATAAACCTATCACCTATTTTATCCTTAACACTATGGCCCATTAAATTATCCATATGACCAAAAAAAATGTCTTATCACTATTAGGTCCTCTAAATAATGAAGAAATTAGATGACATTGTCCATGAGTGATCGCTAATATCGCATTGTCATTTTTCTATGATTATTAAACATTCAAAAGAATGTACATATCAAGTAAAAGATAAATGTATAGTAACATATAAAAAGAATAAATAGAATATATATAATACAAAAGACCTTACTTTATATAAAATAATATGATATTTCAATATAACAAAAAAATCAATACAATTTTCAAAATAAACTCACAATCAAATAAAAATGAAAGCTTATATTTTACTTCACTATTTAATAACTAACTTTTCTTATTGTAAAACTTCATAATTTATCTTTTAAAAAATCAAGTGATCTCTTGTGACCACTTTAGAGACTGTTAAAAGTATTTAATACACGAGTTAGATTAGACTCAGATTTTGTTGTACAAATATAGTCATAGTCAAACATTACATGAGGAGGAGGAAGAGAAAGAGGAAGACTGGATTTTAACAAGATATATACATGGCATTCCTATTGCTGGCACACATAGGGAGAATCTTATTTGGAAAGGTCATAGGGATAAAGTCTTTAGAGTTATTTGTATGAGTATTGATGAAGACATTTTGGAGTCACTTGTTGATTCTATGTGTCCTCATGCTCTTTGGACTAAAATTCAGGGGGTATATGGTCATCATGATACTCTTCTATCTCTCGATGCTCCTCTTTCTAATTCAAATGTGTCTCTTCATTATTGATAGAAGATAACCCATGTTTGTGATCCTTTATATTTTTAATAAATTTCATATGAGGTTGTAGATGCTTCAGAGGTTCCTAATTCTTTGTCAGAGATAGTTGATCAATGTTCACTTGTATTGGCTCCTCATCTAGAATTATTTGAGACTTCGATCATTCTTGATCAATAGGATGATCATTGTCTTTCAAGTTTTGAGGACATATTCATTATTTAAGATTTGTGGTTGCATGATGGATTCCTATCCGGTATCTCAGATTTGGTTTTTCAGTCTTCTAATTTTTTTGAAGATACATTTAAGGGATTCTCTATCCACGTTGATTATAGCCATTACATTCCTATTACTACATCATATGTCACTTTGGATCTTGCTCCATATCAATTTCTACATAGTTCCAATTTGTCACCTTCTTGTTTATTTGATAAGAGTATGGCATCGTCATTTGTTATGAAAAAGGAGACAAATGAGCAGATTTCAAAGGCAATATCATCATCATACATTTCAAGGATTCCACTTCCTAATTCTTATCTAGAATGGAAAGCCTTCCTACATTTGTAGTTGGTTTTTTTCTTCTTAAAGGGAGAAATGTTGTTTGTAGGCATCGGGCTATATTTTGTCTTCAAGCATTTACCATTCTTGAAGGCCATGATTCATTATGGTGGGGGGGGGGGGGGAGCAATGTTGTTTTGGCTACATTATTCATTATGCGGAATCACTACTCACTCATCTTGTATTGTGAGCATATACTCACTTGGATTGAACCTTTTACCTCTCATCTGCATTGTGGCTTGTGATTTGAGAATGATTGAATTGCCTTGTGTTGTGTTCATCATGGATTAACTATTGACTAGGGTACTTGTGCTCATCGACACATGCACTTGCAAAATCTACCATTTATCATCATTCAGACCCCCATTATTTTTGTTGAAATCAAGTTCTTTTTTCCTTATAAGCTATTTTTGAAAGTTATATCATTTTGTGATGGCACGTTGTTTGTTCTTTTTTGAAGTCATTATTGAAAATGTTTTTTTCTTTTACTATTGACAAGGGGAATCATAGGCAATGGTGAAATTTTATAATCACTCATCATAGTGAGCTTCATTTTTTGTCGTATTTGTATAGTGACGTTCCTATTCTTGGCACACCTAGGGACAATCTTATATAGTAGGGATAAAATCTTTAGATTTATTTGTATGAGTATTGATGAAGACATTTTAGAGTCACTTCTTGTAACTATGTATCATCATGCTCTTTGGGTTAAATTGCAAGAGGTATATGGTGATCATGATATTCTGCCATCTCTCGATGGTCATCTTTCTAATTTTGATGAGTATCTTCATTATTCATAGAAGATAATCCATGTTTGTAGTCCTTTGGCATTTTAAAAAATTTCATATAAGGGTGCAAATGCTTTAGAGGTTCCTAATTCTTCATCAAAGATAGTTGATCAACCTTCACTTTTATTGGCTCCTCATCTATAGTCATTTGAGACTTTGTTAGAAATTAGGATCTTAGGATACTAATCATTATAAACAAGATTATAAAGTAAATGAAATATGAAACATACATGCAAAATGTACACAATACACAAGATATGCATGGGGAAAACCCCTTCGGGTAAAAATAAAAACACTTACAAATATAGTCTATAATAAAATAGACATGAACCTGGGGACACTCCTCCAATATTTCCACATGGCCAATAATACCTTATATGCATAGTGATACAACTCACCATAAAGCTCCAAATTCACACACCTCTCAAATGAGAGAGAACCTCCTTAAATATAGGAGGAAGGGTAACTTCACTAGTCACACCTTTTTAATAACCCCCACTCATAAATAATTAATAATCTAATAGCTATTAGATTATAATTATTTCAAATGGGATATGCTTATAAAGCATATAATATATAAGGTTTTATAATCTTGTATTAGAAAATTATATTTAAATGTTATAAGGATATGATCCCTACTAACATTATGTTCTCACACTCCCCCTTAATGTTAATAAGGGTAACATGTCAATTTCCATAGAAGAAAAAATGAAGCACCCTAGTAACGTAGGTCTTCTCTTATAGTGATAAACTGTAGTACCCCTACTCGTTTGAACTCATTGGACTCATATTTTATTAGTTGTTTTCAGTGGATACATTACCATGATTTGTTATTCAGAATTATATGACATTATTTCATGCTTTATATAGATATGAGATGCATAATTTATTTGCAATATTTCAGTACTTGTGATTTATGGCATTTTATGGATTATTGCTATGTACTAACACTTTACTTTAACTATGCAATGTGGAATTATATGTTGTGTGTCTACGAGTGTATTTGATGCAAGGGGATGATTTTCCTTCACTCATTTTAGTGAGACAGGGAACATCACGATTCTCCTTCATTGGTGTGTATGTCGTGTTTTCTATATTGTATATATGCACATGTGGTTTGGTGATGCAGGATATTGCAGGTACAAGTACCAAGTAGGTATGGGGTATTGTCTCCACCTAGCTTCACAAGTCTGAGCATGCCTTATATTTTCTGATGGAAGTGGAGGAGATAGTAGTTGACCCTATTTTACTCAGTTACACTCGTGGGAGTGTCGCCAGTTGGTCATTCTGTCAGTTTGTTCGGCCTTCGTATTTTGTTGTTTGATCTTTTATGAGTATTTGCTTGAGGTTTGCTCAGTTTATGTGTTTAGTGATTTTAATTGTTGCATGTTAAGTTTTATTTGTCTTGGAAGGGTGAAAAATTGTTAATAATGTGAATTAAATAGTGATTCTATGATTTAACATCCTTCGTGTAGAAGTAGGTGAATTATCGAAACTATATTCTATGTTTGGTTTTCAAAATTATACTATAGTTATACGTATTTTAAATATTAGGAATCGATTATAAACTTATATACATATTCAAAGGTGAATATAGTTTATGACTAATTGTATTGATTATTTTAGTATGATTTATGATAAGTTAAAATATTTGAATTCTACGACCTAGCATATAGAATGATTAATCATTTGTTATATAGATGTAAGTTAAATGGTAGACAACTTGATTTTATCGATCACACATATTCTCATATATATAAATTAGTATTATATATTATTATTTATACATTTAAAGTTTATTATTTACATTGCAAATTATTATATAGTCGCATGTACTTATATTTTGAGAAAGGTGGCGGGTTAGTATAAGCGACTATGTCACATGGCAGATTGGGAGGTCGATTACTCTTCCATTTAACTCAGAGTTAAGAACAACAACCACTATGAGTTGACATGTGACATATGACCAACATGTAGGCATAGACCATTAGCTAGATACACAAATTTAGAGGTTTTATCATAGATACGTGTGTAATTATTGAATATGTAAATAGATTTGCGGAATTTAATTACTTTATGAAAATCTATAATATATTTTAAATATATAATTATGAAAAATGGTTTATTAAGAATATGTTATCAAGTCTAAATGTTTATATATATAAATGAAATGTCATTATTTATTTATATATAAATATAGATAAAATCAAAATTAAAAATAAAACAAGTTATAATAAACATAAAATAAAATAATGGAAAGCGACTTAGTTGTAGAGATATCGACTGAAAGGGGTGGCGGCTTAATGCAAATAAATATGTTAACGAGGATGGTCGATAGTAATCTCGACCACCCCCCTTATTTAAAGGGAGGGGTCGGTATTACCATGACCATTCCTCCTCCCTTTTTGTATACAAATAAACCACGTTGTAATCTGCCTAAACATGTGTGCATCCATGCGTAGGGAGTATAAACCATGTTGCAGATCCTTCAAGTTGCAACCATGTCTTTCATGTTATGTGATTGAAGGGATTAATTTAGGGATTAATTCGGAAAGTAAAGTGGTTCACCAGCCCACGTAAACCATCGATATGCACAGTGATCGACATGTTTAAGATAGTTATTTAACTTACATGTTTTTAGGAAGTTATTTTTAGTAAAGACAACTTAGTATTGGAGTTAAAAGCCACATGGATAATCTATAATTATGGACTTAACAACTATGGTGGTTGGTGTCACATAAGAAGTTAATGGATAACTTTCAATGTGAACACATAAGAATTCAAAACCATTTAGGACTATTATGTTGCAATAAAACCATGAGTGGTGTCATTTAGAATCAATCCACCACTAAGAGAGCTAGCCCGAAAGTAGGAAAGAGGGTAGATGAAAACACTATATATAGACCATTGAGTTGGAAGAGAAGAGGGAGGTAATATGCAACGAAGGATTAGAGAATGGAATGAAGAAGAGAATAATAGAGGAAAAAAGATAGAAGATAGCAAGTGGAGCAGAGAGAAAGATAGTAAGTTAGAAGAGAGATTAGAGAGAAAGCATTTTAGAGCAGAGATAGAAGGAGAATAGAAGATTTGTGAGAGAATTCTTGAGCCATCAAGGAAGAAGTAGATCGATTTAGAGGAGGCAAGGAAGAGTTCATTCCAAGCCTGTTTCAAGAGTAAAGAGTTAGGTTCTTTATTTAATTTTGGTTATTATTTAAGGAAGTATGAAATTGTAGGTTTTAGATATAGGTTACAATTATTTATATGATTTTTCTTATATCATTGTTTATTGAAAATGTCTTATTATTCGGTTGAAATAGAGGAATGGAAATCATAAGAGAAATAGATGTTAATTAATTTAATCGATACAGTAGTGAATAGGGGTATTTAATCTCTTGGTTATATTATAAGGTTGGTTGTTAGGAAGCATGATAGAAGTTACGAAAGTCGTAATATTGCATATATGTTTCTTTATCGCTAAGAAATATCGACATTTCTTATGGTTTAAAATACTAAGTTTAGATCACCTAAGTTCTCTATATTCCCATCTCTCCCAGTTCATTTACCACTTTTCTCAACAAATGACAACATTGGTTTATTTGTATTAATATAGTTGCAATTCTTATTTTCTAGAAGTCTTAAGTTGAAAGCTATTTATGCATTTTGTTGTTCTAAGAGAAGATTGCCTGTATAAGGATCTTGTGTAAATGGTGGTTTCAGTCAAGTTTAAATTCCATTGCAATTCTGGTTGAGTTGTCATTGTGTCCTATGTTATTATATTTCCTTGGTCAGGTATTGATGTATAACCTTATTGATGTGAGCCATTGTGTGTTTTGTCCAAATGGTCAATCTTTGGTTAGTGATTGTGTATCCTTCACCTGTGGTTTTTCAGGATTAGGTATGGCTATCTGTTTCACCATAGAGTTCTCATAGAGAAACTTTTCCTGTAGTGTCCTATGAGAGAGAGTTGCTTTCAAGCGGGGGCCATGCCCGAAGTGGATGACAGGATAACTTGTCGGAAGTCAGATAAAAAGTTATATCCTAATAATTGATTAGGGGATGGTTAGAATAAATATTAATTAAGATAATGTGCCTCGTGCATATGTAGTACTTGTACAGGGCTCATAATGTTACGAGAAGGCTTGGAATGGCAAACTTACCACCTTGTCTTCATGAAAGGATTGGTAGGGTCCGCATGAGACTTAGTTGGAGCCGGAAGCCAGGAGAGGTTACCAGGACAGAGAGCCAAGACCTAGGAGGTTGTACCATGGTATCCATCTTAAGCTATGCGATGACACTCTCTCCTTAGGGTCACTAGTTTTGTGAGTTGAGTCACATGGATGTTTGCGAAGTCTTGTAGTTATTTCGTACTTGTCTTACTTTGCTTGATTGAGGGTTTCTACTATCTCCTAGCACGATGGGGTGGTTCCATTTCAGGATCACATGGTCGGGTGGTAGTCCTACTTCCCATCGGATGTTCTGGAATGTATCTTCAGGCAAGGAAGGGCTTCGCTGGTGTTCTTGGTTCGTGGTTCATGTACCAGCTCATGTTCATGATCATTGCTCAGTTGAGACCTTGTGGTCATTGTATCAAACTTTTATGTAACCTTGATATTGTAACTTTGTAATCTATGGTATTTGTGGTAACCATATATTTATGGATATTGTAAAAGGGAATCATTGGAATATTTGTTATTTCAGTTGCCTTAATATTTTGTATATATGATCTATGTGAAATGAATGCATTGGAGTACTTTGATTCTTTCATTATGGAATATGGATGTATGTGTAGTTTTTGTCTTAAGCATTTGATTTTCCTATTTAGATGAACAATTGGATTAACTGTGGTGTTAACATACTTTGCGAATTAATCTTCGTTGTTAACCCTTAGGATATCATGTGTTAGTCTTCCACTGTGTTATTAGATGTGCAATGGTTATAATTAGTGCACTCGTTCTTTTAAAAAAATTATTACGCCCTTTTAGTCTCCTAGTTGTATTGTTTTCCTTTAGGGTTTCTGGCTGGGCATTACATTTGGTATCAAAGCTTAAGTTTCAACATTGGGTACTCTAGGGTTGTAGTGTGCCTATTCAACTTGACCTTTTTTCTTAGGTCTTAATGTTTGTGTTTCCCTTGTTTGTCCTTGCCATAGATCTGAACCATTTTCTCTTTTTAGTGCTAGGTCATGGCTAAGAAAACTAGGGGAGGTGGCCAGTAGAGTTGGCTATAGGTGTCTGTGTTTCCGTAGATGCCTTGGTTACGAGTTTTGAGTTGGACCTACTAACCATAGTTTCTTCAGTTGACCTTCGAGTCATTCCTTTGGGTGCTTATGGAATTGTGTTGAGAATGGATTGGATATCTTCTCACAGTGCTCGCGTAGACTTTCGCAAGAAGATAGTGGAGTGTTTAGATGACCTTGGTAAGAAAGTGGAGATTGTTGGAGTTAAGAGACCGATATCCCTACATATGATCTCTGCTATGAAACTTAAGTAGTGCATGCGTAGAGGGTGTCCACTTTTTGCAATTACTCTTGAGGACTTGGATGAGTCAGAGAGTTGAGAAATCGCTCTTGATAGTCACCCTATTCTTTGAGAGTATACTGATGTGTTTCCATTGGATATTCCTGGTATGCCTCCAAAGCAAGACATAGACATTCACATTGATTTGGTTCCTGGTGCGGAACTTATTTCGAGAGCCCCATATCGGATGACTACTTAGGAGTTGAATGAGTTGAAGTTGCAACTAGAGGAATTGTTAGCCAAGGGATTCATTCATCCTAGTGTCTCTCCTTGGGGTGCGCCTATTATCTTTGTTAAGAAGAAGGATGGTTCTCTTCGGTTATGCATTGATCAGGTAAAGGGAGCCAAGGTGTTTTTAAGATTGACCTGAAATCTGGATATCATCAGTTGCGCATTCAAGATGCAACAAAGATAAGAGAGTTGTATTCTTACTTATTTTAGGCTTCCAGGAGTATGCCTAGTTTTGGGGGGGAGAATATAGTACCCCTACTCATTTGAACTCATTGGACTCATATTTTATTGGTTGTTTTCAATGGATACATGACCATGACTTGTTATTTAGACTTATATGACATTATTTCATGCTCTATATGGATATGAGATGCATAATTTATTTGCAGTATTTCAGTACTTGTGATTTATAGCATTTTATAGATTATTGCTATGTACTGGCACTTTACTTTATCTATGCAATGTGGAATTATATGTTGTGTGTTTGCAAGTGTATTGGATGTAGGGGGGCGATTTTCCTTCACTCATTTTGGTGAGACAAGGAATGTCACGATTGTCTTTCATCGGTGTGTATGGCATGTTTTTTATATTGTATATATGCACATGTGGTTTGGTGATGCAGGATATTGCAAGTACAAGTACCGAGTAGGTACGGGGTATCATCTCCACCTAGCTTCACAGGTCTGAGCGTGCCTTATATTTTCTGATGGAAGTGGAGGAGATAGTAGTTGACCCTATTTTACTCAGTTACACTTCTAGGAGTGTCGTCAGTTGGTCGTCCTGTCAGTTTGTTCGACCTTCATATTTTGTTGTTTGATCTTTTATGAGTATTTGCTTGAGGTTTGCTCAGTTTGTGTGTTTACTGATTTTAATTATTGCATGTTACGTTTTATTTGTCTTGGAAGGGTGAAAAATTGTTAATAATGTGAATTAAATAGTGACTCTATGATTTAACGTCCTTCGTGTAGAAGTAGGTGAATTATCGAAACTATATTTTATGTTTGGTTTTCAAAATTATACTATAGTTGTACGTATTTTAAATATTAGGAATCAATTATAAATTTATATATATATATATATATATATATATATTCGAAGGTGAATATAGTTTATGACTAATTATATTGATTATTTTAATATGATTTATGATAAGTTGAAATATTTGAATTCTATGACCTAGCATATAGAATGATTAATCGTTTGTTATATAGATGTAAGTTAAATGGTAGAAAACTTGATTTTATCGATCACACATATTCACATATATATAAATTAGTATTATGTATTATTATTTATACGTTTAAAGTTTATTTTTTACATTGCAAATTATTATATAGTCGCATGGACTTATATTTTGAGAAAGGTGTGGGGTTAGTAGAAGCGACTATGTTGCATGGCAGATTGGGAGGTCGATTAGTCTTCCATTTAACTTAGAGCTAAGAACAACAACCACTATGAGTTGACATATGGCATACGACTAAGAAGTAGGCATAGACCATTCGTTAGATGTAGAAATTTAGAGGTTTTATCGTAGATACATGTGTAATTATTGACTATCTAAATATATTTGCAGAATTTAATTACTTTATGAAAATCCATAATATATTTTAAATATATAATTATGAAAAATGGTTTATTAAGAATATGTTATCATGTCTAAATGTTTATATATATAAATGAAATGTCATTATTTATTTATATATAAAGATAGATAAAATCGAAATTAAAAATAAAACAAGTTATAATAAAAATAAAATAAAATAATGGAAAGCAACTTAGTTGTAGAGATATCGACCGAAAGGGGTGGCGGCTTAATGCAAATAAATATGTTAACGAGGATGGTCAATAGTAATATCGACCACCCCCCTTATTTAAAGGGAGGGGTTGATATTACCACAACCACTCCTCCTCCCTTTTTGTATACAAATAAACCACGTCGCAATTTACCTTAACATGTGTGCATGCATGCGTAGGGAGTATAAATCACGTTGCAGATCCTTCATGTTGCAACCACGTCTTTCATGTTATGTCATCAAAGGGATTAGTGTAGAGATTAATTTGGAAAGTAGTGTGGTTCACCAGCCCACATAAACCACTGATATCCACCATGATCGACATGTTTAAGATAGTTATTTAACTTGCATGTTTTTAGGAAGTTATTTTTAGTAAAGACAACTTAGTATTGGAGTTAAAAGCCACATGGATAATCTATAATTATGGACTTAACAACTATGGTCATTGGTGTCACATAAGAAGTTAATGGATAACTTTGCGTGTGAACACATAAGAATTCAAAACCATTTAGGACTATTATGTTGCAATAAAACCATCAGTGGTGTCATTTAGAATCAATCCACCACTAGGAGAGATAGCCCGAACGTAGGAAAGAGGGTAGATGACAACACTATATATAGACCATTGAGTGGGAAGAGAAGAGGGAGGTGAGGTGCAACGAAGGATTAGAGAATGGAATAAAGAAGAGAATAATAGAGCAAAAAAAATAGAAGATGGCAAGTGGAGCAAAGAGAAAGATAGTAAGTTAGAAGAGAGATTAGAGAGAAAGCATTTTAGAGCAGAGATAGAAGGAGAATAGAAGATTTGTGAGAGAATTCTTGCGCCAACAAGGAAGAAGTAGGTCAATTTAGAGGAGGCACGAAAGAGTTCATCCAGAGCCAATTTCAAGCGTAAAGAGGTAGGTTCTTTATTTAATTTTGGTTGTTATTTAAGGAAGTATGAAATTACAGGTTTTAGATATAGGTTACAATTATTTATATGATTTTTCTTATATCGTTGTTTATTGAAAATGTATTATTATTCGGTTGAAATAGAGGAATGGAAATCATAAGAGAAATAGATGTTAATTAATTTAATCACTATAGTAGTGAATAGGTGTATTTAATCTCTTGCTTATATTATAAGGTTAGTTGTTAGGAAGCATGATAGAAGTTACGGAAGTCGTAACATTGCATATATGTTTCTTTATTGCTAAGAAATATCGACATTTCTTATGGTTTAAAATACTAAGTTTAGATCGCCTAAGTTCTCTATATTCCCATGTGTCCCAGTTAATTTACCACTTTTCTCAACAAATGACAACATTGATTTATTTGTATTAATATAGTTGCAATTCTTATTTTCTGGAAGTCTTAAGTTGAAAGCTATTTATGCATTTTGTTGTTTTAAGAAAAGATTGTCTATATTAGGATCTTGTGTAAATGGTGTTTTCAGTCAAGTTTAAATTTTGTTGCAATTCTAGTTGAGTTGTCATTGTGTCCTATGTTATTATATTTTCTTGGTGAGGTGTTGATGTATAACCTTATTGATGTGAGCCATTGTGTGTTTTGTCCAAATGGTCAATCTTTGGTTAGTGATTGTGTATCCTTCACCTATGGTTTGTCAGGATTAGGTATGGTTGTCTGTTTTTCCATAGAGTTCTCGTAGAGAGACCTTTCCTATAGTTTCCTATGAGAGAGAGTGGCTTTGGAGCGGGGGCCGTGCCCGAAGTGGATGACAGGATAACCCGTCGGAAGTCAGATAAAAAGTGATAACCTAATAACTGAGTAAGGGGTGGTTAGAATAAATATTAATTAAGATAATGTGCCTCGTGCATAGGTGTAGTGCTTGTACAGGGCTCATAATGTTACGAGAAGTCCTGGAATGGAAAACTTACCACCTTGTCTTCATGAAAGGATTGGTAGGGTCAGCATGAGACTTAGTTGGAGCCAGAAGCTGGGAGAGGTTACCAGGATAGAGAGTTGAGACCTAGGAGGTTGTACCATGGTATCCATCTTAAGCTATGCGATGACACTCTCTCCTTAGAGTCACTAGTGTTTGTGAGTTGAGTCACATGGATGTTTGTGGAGTCTTGTAGTTCTTTCGTACTTGTCTTACTTTGCTTGCTTGAGGGTTTTCTACTATCTCCTAGCACGGTGGGGTGGTTCCATTTTGGGATCACATGGTCGAGTGGTAGTGCCACTTCCCATTTGATGTTGTGGAATGTATCTTCAGGTGAGGAAGGGCTTCGTTGGTGTTCTTGGTTCATGGTTCATATACCAGCTTATGTTCATGATCATTGTTTAGTTGAGACCTTGTGGTCATTGTATCATATTTTAATGTAACCTTGATATAGTAACTTTGTAATCCATGGTATTTGTGATAACCATGTATTTATGGATATTGTAAAAGGGAATCATTGGAATGTTTGTTATTTCAGTTACCTTAATCTTTTGTATATATGATCTATGAGAAATGAATGCATTTGAGTACTTTGATTCTTTCATTATGGAATATGGATGTATGTGTAGTTTTTGTCTTAAGAATTTGATTTTCCTATTTAGATGAACGGTTGGATTAACCATGGTGTTAACATAATTTGTGAATTAATCTTCGTTGGTAACCCTTAGGAAATCATGTGTTAGTCTTCGGCTATGTTATTATACATGCAATGGTTATAATTAGTGCACTTGTTCTCTTAAAAATAATTATTATGCCCTTTTAGTTGCTTAGTTGTATTGTTTTCCTTTAGGGTTTCTTGCGGGGCATTACATAAACAGGGACACAAATATATGCCAAGCTAGAGCCACGTTTGCATTCCGGACTACATGAAAGTCATCTTGTCATAATTTATAATCCTAGTGTTTTAAAAATGATGATATGAGGTCTTAAAAAATTATATTTGAGTCACGGTCTCCTCAAATTAGCCTCTCCCTAGGTTCATTACATAGTGCCCGTAATACTTAATAGAATTATTTTACAAGTGGGAGATTTACAAGGAGAAGAATTTAGAATACGCCCATAGGAGTTAAGCACAAATGTGCCTATAGGACGTACTAATGCCTACCTGCAGTAATTAAAATATAAAGGACTTAAATATGCCTATCTGTAGGCTTAAAGTACTTACTAATTCCTATATAGGTCTTATTTCATACTTATTAGGACATATGCCTACCCGTAGGATTTAAAAACTAGGATTTAGCCACTAGGTGGTGTCATTGACATGCACACTCCCCCTCAATGGCATCACCTAATGCCAAGAATTATTTGAATTTAGAGCATATAATGCCTAAAGGTCTTATGCCTATTAGGTCTTAAATCTAGGATTTAGCCACTAGGTAGTGTCATGTACACTCCCCCTTATTGGCATCACCTCAAAGCCAATCACTGCATATAGGATTTCAAAGTGATGGCTAAAATTACAATATAGTGTGTGTGCCAATGATCTTCAAAGTGTCTTTATTATAGAATGATTTCACTTGAGTGAGGTTCCCATGATCTTCAAGGTACCTTTATTATGAATGCTTTCACTTGAGTGAGGTTCCCATGATCTTCACTGTTGATTTTGATCTTTAGAAATGATATTCTCTAGAAAGAGTAAAGTAACTTCAAGTAATATGGTACTTTCATATGCATCCAAATGGAACTCTTCAATAAATCTTCAAGGCCATATTGATTCTTCAAGAGATACATTCATATTTTGTCCATTTGGTTCAAAGACACATAGAAGATAGTCTTCTTATTAAAGTATTTCACCATCCATGTAGTAGCACTTGCACCATATGTTTTGAAGGCATAACCTTGCCATAGAAGAAACAATATAGTTAGTAACATAGTAATCAACTTCACTTTTGGTGCAAACAAAGAACAAAATATTATTTTTTTGTCATTTTTTAAAGATCATATAATATTCCTCATAAATTTAGAATATAATCCAATTCAAGGAAGCAACATATATTTTCATGACAATAAGCATAAATAATGAGTTTTCTTGTTTAAAAAATAGACATACTACTACATATAGTAATGATCCATAAAAAAGTTAGGCAACGGGTGAGATATCCTTTCTAGGTTTGCTCCCCAGATAGTTTATAAGGGCGATAGTCTGAACCCATTATAAATAGTATATGATTGAAAAAAATGAATCAAATATAGAATAGAATAACAAATCACTTGGATCTCCAAAAAAAGGATGCTAATGAGAAATTTTTAAATTTACTTATGCATATTTACTAGCTTGTACATTTCATAAAAAAATTATTTTACCCTACATTTATAGATACATAGACAATTTCCTATTTATCATTGTGATAGTTTGGTATCAAGGAAATTGCTTATCAAACATATTATAATCAAGAATATTCCTAATGTTAACATAAGGCATATCCTTTATCAAATACCTATAAAAAATAAATTTGAGATAAATCATGATATTCCTTCCTTTATTCCTACTAGTTCACATGTGACTTTTTATGATTCACTTAAAGGACTAAAATAAATAATAACAGGTACTTTGGGAGGGCCACTTGAAAATATGAACTAAGACTAGATGAATAAAATGTATTAAAAATTCATAAGGAAGGATCAACACCATTAGTTATGAAGTGCTTGTTTATTTGTTCATGTCTCACTAACAAGTTATTTATAAAAGATAGCATAAAATGACAAAAGAGACATTACTACATCCACTCATACTAAATGACTATCAAAGATATTATAAAGAACAATTATAAGGGAATTATGAAATATCAACACTTATAATGGATGATCTAGGAAAGTACAAGTCTACACCATCTCTTATAACATTGTGTTGTAGTTGCAAGAAGGTCCAGTGTCCCAATTTAAAATCTCTCTCAATATTTTGTTGGTCTATATATTTCATGCAGTTTCATGCCATGACTAAATTGTTCTTAAGATGCCAAAGAAAAAATTTTGTTGTTAGACATGTACTTCAATCACTTTTGCCTTGGAATGCCCTTGAATGTAGGATCTATGTTGATGGATAGATGTAGAGTGCTTTGAGTGTCCTCTTGGTAGATGCGTGAAATGTAATATTATGTTCCTATGGGCATTTGGTGGTGTATGTAAAGATGCTATATTAATTCCAATGAGGCCTTTAATTCTATAAAGGAATTTTTGGTCTTCTCTTTTAGTTTGGAATTGAAATGAAATCTGATTCGGAATAGCTGTGTGGAGAAAGGAGAAATCTGATTTGAACCTGCCATGCATTCATTTTGCTGCCCAGGGGGATTAAATTACTATAAATTGTTGTCAAAAGGACTGACTGACTGCCATTTGTGGTTGTTTAAAGGGTTGTATGACTTTTGTTTGTCTCTGTTTTGTTTTGAGCTGACTTGCGGCCCATGGACACACTGTAAATTGTTTTGGGCAGACTTGCAGAGGGTTGATAGCCATGTGACAGAAAATAGCCATTTGACAGAAAATGAATAAGTAAAGCCAGTTGAAAAGCCAATCATATTTGCTTGAAGTTTTAGATAGCTTTACAAATCCTTCTTCAAGCCTTACAAATAAATTAATTGTGTCATTCTCCATTTACT
Organism: Cryptomeria japonica; assembly: GCF_030272615.1. Classification (NCBI taxonomy): domain Eukaryota; kingdom Viridiplantae; phylum Streptophyta; class Pinopsida; order Cupressales; family Cupressaceae; genus Cryptomeria; species Cryptomeria japonica. The sequence continues at coordinate 497,998,489 of NC_081413.1, forward strand.
ACGATCTATATCATCACCCTTCTCAAAGATACCATTTTGTCATAACCAATGTCGTTGATGTGGTGAATAGACTTCTAGGAAGTTGTGAGAATGGGTCATGACCAATATGATTGAAAGACCACCTTTCCAACTAGGTCAATGTTAATTTATCATTGTGGTTGGCACATAACAATGCACCAAATAGTTACCCTTCCAAAAACAGACGCATCATTTAGATTTTGTATATTAAGGAAAGCACATCTCTCAAAAATATATAAAATCAATAAGATTGATTGGTACTATTTAGAAAGCTATTTGATATACGATGAATTTAAAATGGTTGTATTTATGTTTTTGTTTGAGATTGTGTAACTCATTTTATGAGAATTTTCTTAATTGATTTAATCTGAAATTCAATCAAGTGAGGATATGTTTACAAGATAAGGAGTTGTGTGATAGATATTTCTGAAATAGAAAAAAAAATTATCATGGAGATATACATAAATACATTATTAAATTGTATATATGCACTTGAGATCTTCTAGTCTTTTTTAAAAGAGTCATGATTAGCTAATATCACTTAAGTACCTAAGAAGGTGAAAAATGATTTCTAATATTTCAAATGAATATGTACCTTTCATAAGTCTTTAAAAGTATATGTTAAATTAATATAATGATACATGCAATTCAAAAATTAATTCTATTTTTTTTTATATTATACAAGATGCACATAAATTTTTCATATTCAACATTTCCAAAATTGATAGAGGAATGTAATAAATTAAAAAAAAACACTAGTCTAATATTCTCAAAGCAAAAAATTCTAGGAAAAAAAATACCAATATTTACCTCTTGAAGTGCAATCCCAAATGCTAGCCCTTTATTTTTGGAAAAGGTGTCCTTATAATCACACTACTCAACTAATGTAATATATGATGCATTTTCCTCAAAAAAAATAGCAATGAACAATTCTGTCACTTACTCAGATTTGCGGCATGGATTGCAAGAATTTTCATAAAGAGATTTTTCATCAAGTTCAACGAATTTTTTTAATATATCCTATAAAAAATGATTAGTATAGCCTAACTTTCTCTAATACCATGTTAGAAATTAGGATCTCAGGATACTAATCATTATAAACAAGATTATAAAGTAAATGAAATATGAAACATACATGCAAAATGTACACATTACACAAGATATACATGGGGAAAACCCTTTCGGGTAAAAAACCCCATAAAGCATGATTTAATTAAAACACTTACAAATATAGTCTATAATAAAATAGACATGAACCTAGGGAAACTCCTCCAATACTTCCACATGGCCAATAATACCTCATATTCATAGTGGGACAACTCACCATAAAGCTCCAAATTAACACACCTCTCAAATGAGAGAGAACCTCCTTAAATATAGGAGGAAGGGTGACTTCACTAGTCACAACTTTTCAATAACCCACACTCATAAATAATTAATAATCTAATAGTTATTAGATTATAATTATTTCAAATGGGATATGCTTATAAAGCATATAATATATAAGGTTTTATAACCTTATATTAGAACATTATATATAAATGTTGTAAGGATGTGATCCCTAATAACATTATGTTCTAATAGACTTCCATTATTCCTAATCAATAGGACCATCATTGTCTTCTAGATTTAGAGGACATATTTTGTATTTCATATTTTTGGTTGCATGATGGATTCCTATTCGGTATCTCAGGTTTGATTTGTCAGTCTTCTATTTTTTTAGAAGATATTTTTGAGGGATTCTCTCCCCTAATTGATTATAGTCATTACATTCTTGTTGCTGCATCATATGCATCTTTGGATCTTGCTCCATATCAATTTCTACATAGTTCCAATTTTTCACCTTCTTGTTTGTTTTATTGGAGTATGGCATCATCATTTTTCATGGACAAGGAGACAGATTAGCATATTTCAAAGGAAACATCATGATCCTACATTTGGATTCCACTTTTTAATTCCTATCTAAAATAGAAGCCTTCCTACATTTGTAACTTTTTTTTCTTCTTCCTTAGAGAAGTGTTGTTTGTAGGCATGGGACTATGTTTTTTCTTCAAGCACTTACCATTCTTGCAGCACATTATTCATTATGGGGTGGGGGCAATATTGTTGTGGCCATATTATTCATTATGGGACATTTCTTCCATAAGAAGTGGTTTTCATTTCAAATACCCTATCTCACTCATCCGGTAATGTGAGCATATGCTCACGTGGATTGATCTCTTCACCTCTCATGTGCACTATGGCTTCTAATTTAATGTCAATTAAATTGCCTTGTGATACATTAAATGTTTATTGACCACTAGCTAAGGTACTTCTTCTAATAAGCACATGTAATTGCCACTTTATCATTCATCATCATTCAAACCCCCATTATTTTTATTGTAATTAGGTATATTTTGCCTTATAAGATATTTTTGGAAGTTATGTCATTTTGTGATGGCACTATTTCTACTTTTATTAAAAGTCATTATTGAAAATGGGTTTCTCTTGTACTTTTGAGAGGAGGAATCATAGGGAAAGGAGAAATTTTATAATCACTTAGCTTATAGAGCTTTATTCACTAGAGCTTTATTCACTGCAATATTTGTATAATGTTGGTTTGCCTACATTATTCATTATGGGGCATTGCTACTCACTCATCTTGTATTGTCAGCATATACTCACTTGCATTGATCTTTTCACCTCTCATGCACATTGTGGCTTGTGATTTGAGACTGATTGAATTGCGTTATGTTGTGTTCATCATGTATTAACTATTGACTGAGGTACTTGTGCTCATTGGCACATGTAATTGCAAAATGTATCATTCATCGTCATTCAGACCCCCATTATTTTTGCTGAAATCAAGTTCTTTTTACCTTATAAGCTAGTTTTGAAAGTTATATATCATTTTGCAATGTCACATTATTTGTTCTTTTTTGAAGTCATTATTGAAAAAAAATATTCTTTTACTTTTCAGAGGGGGAATCATAGGAAGTGGAGAAATTTTATAATCATTCATCTTAGTGAGCTTCAATTTATGTCGTATTTGTAGAATGGCATTCCTATTCTTGGCACACCTAGGGACAATCTTATATAGTAGGGATAAAGTCTTTAGTGTTGTTTGTATGAATATTGATGAAGACATTTTGGAGTCACTTGTTGGTTCTATGTATCATCATTCTCTTTGGGCTAAATTTTAAGAGGTATATGGTGATCATGATACTTTGTCATCTCTCGATGCTCTTCTTTCTAGTTTTGATGTGTATCTTCATTATTCATAGTAGATAACCCATGTTTGTAGTCCTTTGGCATTTTTAGAAATATTATATAAGGGTGCAAATGGTTTAGAAGTTCCTAATTCTTCGTCAGAGATATTTGATTAGCCTTTAGTTGTATTCACTCCTCATCTATAGTCCTTTGAGACTTCCATTATTCCTAATCAATAGGACCATCATTGTCTTCCAGATTTACAGGACATATTTTGTATTTCAGATTTGTGGTTGCATGATGGATTCCTATCTAGTATCTCAGGTTTTATTTGTCACTCTTCTAATTTTTTGGAAGATACATTTGAGGGATTCTCTCCCCTCATTGATTATAGTCATTACATTGTTGTTGCTGCATCATATGCATCTTTGGATCTTGCTCCATATCAATTTCTACATAGTTCCAATTTGTCACCTTCTTGTTTGTTTTATTGGAGTATGGCATCATCATTTTTCATGGACAAAGAGACAGATTAGCATATTTCAAAGGCAACATCATGATCCTACATTTGGATTCCACTTCCTAATTCCTATCTAGAATGGAAGCCTTCCTACATTTGTAGTTGTTTTTTCTTCTTCCTTAGAGGAGAAATGTTGTTTGTAGGCATGGGACTATGTTTTTTCTTCAAGCACTTACCATTCTTGCAGGATATTATTCCTTATGGTGGGGGAAATATTGTTGTGGCTATATTATTCATTAGGGGACATTTCTTCCATAAGAAGTGGTTTTCGTTTCAAATACCCCAGCTCACTCATCTAGTAGTGTGAGCGTATGCTCACATGGATTGATCTCTTCACCTCTCATGTGCACTATGGCTTGTAATTTAGCGTCGATTAAATTGCCTTGTGATACATTAAATTTTGATTGACCACTGACTAAGGTACTTCTTCTAATAAGCACATGTAACTCCCAATTTATTGTTCATCATCATTTAGACCCCCATTATTTTTATTGTAATTAGGCTTATTTTGCCTTATAAGATATTTTTGGAAGTTATGTCATTTTATGATGGCACTATTTCTACTTTTATCAAAAGTCATTATTGAAAATGGGTTTTTCTTTTACTTTTGAGAAGAGGAATCATAGGGAAAGGAGAAATTTTATGATCACTTATCTTAGTGAGCTTTAGTCGCTGTTATATTTTTTTAATTTTATTTTGGCTACATTATTCATCATGGGGCATTGCTACTCACCCATCTTGTAGTGTGAGCATATACTCACTTGGATTGATCTTTTCACCTCTCATGTGCATTGTGGCTTGTGATTTGAGATTGATTGGATTGCCTTGTGTTATGTTCATCATGGATTAACTATTGACTGATGTACTTGTGCTCATCGGCACATGTAATTGCAAAATCTATCATTCATCATCATTTAGACCCCCATTATTTTTTCTGAAATCGAGTTCTTTTTTCCTTATAAGCTATTTTTGAAACTTATATATCATTTTGTGATGGCATGTTATTTGTTCTTTTTTGACGTCATTATTCAAATAAAAAATTCATTTATTTTTGATAGGGGGAATCATAGGCAATGGAGAAATTTTATAATCACTCATCTTAGTGAGCTTCAGTTTTTGTCGTATTTGTATAATGGCTCTCCTATTCTTGTTACACCTAGGGACAATCTTATATAGAAATATCATAGGCATAAAGTCTTTAGAGTTATTTGTATGAGTATTGATGAAGACATTTTGGAGTCACTTGTTGGTTCTATCTATCATCATGCTCTTTGGGCTAAATTTCAAGAGGTATATGGTGATCATGTTACTATGCCATCTCTCGATGCTCATCTTTCTAACTATGATGTGTATCTTCATTATTCATAGAAGATAACCCATGTTTATAGTCCTTTCTCATTTTTAGAAATTTCATATATGGGTTCAAATGCTTTAGAGGTTCCTCATTCTTCATCAGAGATAGTTGACCAGCCTTCACTTGTATTGGCTCCTCATCTATAATCATTTCAGGCTTCCATTATTCCTAATCAATAGGACCATCATTGTCTTCTAGATTTAGTGGACATATTTTGTATTTCAGATTTGTGGTTGCATGATGGATTCCTATCCAGTATCTCAGGTTTTATTCATCACTCTTCTAATTTTTTGAAAGATACATTTGAGGGATTCTCTCTCCTCATTGATTATAGTCATTACATTCTTTTTGCTACATCATATGCATCTTTTGATCTTGCTTCAAATCAATTTCTACATAGTTCCAATTTGTCACGTTCTTGTTTGTTTTATTGGAGTATGGTATCATAATTTTTCATGGACAAGGAGACAAATTAGCATATTTCAAAGGCAACATCATCCTACATTTGATTCCACTTCCTGATTCCTATCTGGAATAGAAGCCTTCCTACATTTGTAGTTGTTTTTTCTTCTTCCGTAGAGGAGAGATGTTGTTTGTAGGCATGGAACTATGTTTTTTCTTCAGGCACTTACCATTCTTGTAGGACATTATTCATTATAGGGGGGGCATTATTGTTGTGGCTACATTATTCATTATGGGATAATGGTTTTCATTTCAAATACCCCAGCTTACTCATCTGGTAGTGTGAGAATATGCTCATGTGGATTGATCTCTTCACCTCTCATGTGCACTATGGCTTGTAATTTAGTGTCAATTAAATTTCCTTGTGATACATTAAACGTTTATTCACCATTGACTAAGGTACTTCTTCTAATAAGCACATGTAATTGCCAATTTATCATTCATCATCATTCAAACCCCCATTTTTTATTGTAATTAGGTTTCTTTTTCCTTATAAGATATTTTTGGAAATTATGTCATTTTGTGATGGCACTATTTCTAATTTTATTAAGAGTCATTATAAAAGATGGGTTTTTCTTTTACTTATGAGAGGAAGAATCATAAGGAAAGGAGAAATTTTATAATTACTTATCTTAGTGAGCTTTAGTCACTATTATATTAGTATAATGTTGTTTTGGCTACATTATTCATTATGGGGCATTGCTACGCACTCATCTTGTATTGCGAGCATATATTGACTTGGATTGATATTTTGACCTATCATGCACATTGTGGCTTTTGATTTGAGACTGACTGAATTGCCTTGTATTCTGTTGATCATGGATTAACTATTGACTAAGGTACTTGTGCTCATCGACACATGTAATTGCAAAATCTATCATTCATCGCCATTCAGAACCCCATTATTTTTGTTGAAATCAAGTTCTTTTTTCCTTATAAGCTATTTTAAAAAGTTATGTCATTTTGTGACGGCACATTATTTGTTCTTTTTTGAAGTCATTATTGAAAAAAAAAATCTTTTACTTTTGAGAGGGGGAAATTATAGGCAATGGAGAAATTTTATAATCACTCATCTTAGTGAGCTTCAATTTTTGTCTTTTTTGTATAATGAAGTTCCTATTCTTGGCACACCTAGGGACAATCTTATATAGTAGGGATAAAGTCATTAGAGTTATTTGTATGAGTATTGATGAAGACATTTTGGAGTCACTTGTTGGTTCTATGTATCATCATGCTCTTTGGGCTAAATTTCAAGAGGTATATGGTGATCATGATACTCTGCCATCTCTTGATGCCCGTCTTTCTAATTTTGATGTGTATGTTCATTATTCATAGTAAATAACCCATGTTTGTGGTCCTTTGACATTTATAGAAATTTCATATAAGGGTGCAAATGAATTAGAGGTTCCTAATTCTTCGTCAGAGATAGTTGGTTAACCTTCACTTGTATTGGCTCCTCATCTATAGTCATTTGAGACTTCAATTATTCCTAATCAATAGGACCATTATTATCTTCCATATTCAGAGGACATATTTTGTATTTCAGATTTGTGGTTACATGATGGATTCCTATTCGGTATCTTAGGTTTGATTTGTCACTCTTCTAATTTTTTGGAAGATACATTTGAGGGATTCTCTCCCCTCATTTATTATAGCCATTACATTCATGTTGCTGCATCATATGCATCTTTGGATCTTTCTCCATATCAATTTCTACATAGTTCCAATTCGTCACCTTCCTGTTTATTTTATTGGAGTAATATGGCATCATCATTTTTCATGGACAAGGAGACATATTAGCATATGTCAAAGGTAACATCATCATCCTACATTTGGATTCCACTTCCTAATTCCTATCTAGAATGGAAGCCTTCCTACATTTGTAGTTGTTTTTTCCTCTTGCTTAGAGGAGAAATGTTGTTTGTAGGCATGGGACTATATTTTTTCTTCAAGCACTTACCATTCTTGCAAGACATTATTCATTATGGGGGGCAGAAATATTGTTGTGGCTACATTATTCAATATGGGACATTTCTTCCATAAGAAGTGGTTTTCACTTCAAATACCCCAGCTCACTCATCTAGTAGTGTGAGCATATGCTCACATGGATTGATCTCTTCACCTCTCATGTGGACTATGACTTGTAATTTAGCGTCAATTAAATTGCCTTGTGATACATTAAATGTTGATTGCCAACTGACTAAGATACTTCTTCCAATAAGCACATGTAACTACTAATTTATCGTTCATCATCATTCATACCCCAATTATTTTTATTGTAATTAGGTTTAATTTACCTTATAAGATATTTTTGGAAGTTATATCATTTTGTGATGGCACTATTTCTACTTTTATTAAAATTCATTATTGAAAATGGGTTTTTCTTTTACTTTTGAGTGGAGGAATCATAGGGAAAGAAGAAATTTTATAATCACTTATCTTAGTGATCTTTAGTCGCTGTTATATTTGTATACTATTGTTTTGGCTACATTATTACTTTTGAGAGGGGGAATCATAAGCAATGGAAAACTTTTACAATCACTCATCTTAGTGATCTTCAGTTTTTGTTGTATTTGTATAATGGTCTTCCTATTCTTAGCCCACCTAGGGGCAATATTGTATAGAAATCTCATAGGGATACAGTCTCTATATTTATTTGTATGTGTATTGATGAAGAGATTTTGGAGTCACTTGTTGGTTCTATGTATCATCATGCTCTTTGGGCTAAATTTCAAGAGGTATATGGTGATGATGATACTCTACCATCTATCAATGCTCGTCTTTCTAATTTTGATGTGGGTCTTCATTATTCATAGCAGAAATTCCATGTTTGTAATCCTTTGGCATTTTTAGAAATTTCATATAAGGGTGCAAATGCTTTAGAGGTTCCTAATTCTTCGTCAGAGATAGTTGATCAACCTTCACTTGTATTGTCTCCTCATCTATAGTCATTTGAGACTTCCATTATTCCTAATCAATAGGACCATCATTGTCTTCCAGATTTAGACATATTTTGTATTTCAGATTTGTGGTTGCATGATGGATTTCTATCCGATATCTCAAGTTTGTTTTGTCACTCTTCTAATTTTTTGGAAAATACATTTGAGGGATTTTGTCCCCTCATTGATTATAGTCATTACATTGTTGTTGTTGCATCATATGTATCTTTGGATCTTGATCCATATCAATTTCTACATAGTTCCAATTTGTCACCTTCTTGTTTGTTTTATTGGAGTATGGCATCATCATTTTTCATGGACAAGGAGACAGATTAGCATATTTCAAAGGCAACATCATCATCCTACATTTGGATTCCACTTCCTAATTTCTATCTAGAATGGAAAGCCTTACTACATTTGTAGTTGTTTTTTCTTCTTCCTTAGGGAGAAATATTGTTTGTAGGCATGGGACTATATTTTTTTTTAAGCATTTACCATTCTTGTAGGACATTATTCATTATAGGGGGGGCAATATTGTTGTGGCTAGATTATTCATTATGGGACATTTCTTCCATTAGAAGTGGTTTTCGCTTCAAATACCCCAACTCACTCATCTAGTAGCGCAAGCATATGCTCATGTGGATTGATCTCTTCACCTCTCATGTGCACTATGACTTGTAATTTAGCGTCGACTAAATTTCCTTGTGATACATTAAATTTTGATTGACCACTGACTAAGGTACTTCTTCTAATAAGCACATGTAACTGGCAATTTATTGTTCATCATCATTCAGACCCACATTTTTTATTGTAATTAGGTTTCTTTTTTGTTATAAGATATTTTTGGAAGTTATGTCATTTTGTGATGGCACTATTTCTACTTTTATTAAGACTTATTATTGAGAATGGGTTTTTGTTTTAATTTTTAGAGGAGGAATCATAGGGAAAGGAGAAATTTTATAATCACATATCTTAGTGAGCTTTAGTAACTATTATATTAGTATAATGTTGTTTTGGCTACATTATTCATTATGGGGCATTGCTATGATGGTATGATGAAAGAATATGTATCGAGTAGATTACACAGAGGGGGGGGAGTGAATCGGTAAACTAAAAATCTGATACAAACTTCCCAATCTCAAACTGAAACTCACAAAGTAAACTTATCAATAGAATATCACTATTAGGACGAATAATCATAAGAATACTTAACATCAATGAGTTAACTGTTAAAGCATCTTAATAGTAAACAAATTTAATCGTGTAAACATCCAAATGCTTAATCATATATCAACACAGTCCATATCTCAATGCTTCCAGTTATCATGCCTTATCAGAAGTTAATCAAATCAAAAAAAAAGATCATAACCACAAAAACATTCACCACATGACACAAATGTTTAAACGTGGAAAACCAAATAGCTAAAAACCACAGTGAGATGAGACTCTCAAGATAGCTACTTGAACTCTTCTGAAGTTCTCCCTATTAGGAGCCAAGCCTGTTAAAGATTTTACAATAAGTCATGTTAAGAACCGATCCTATTAGGAATCACTTGGTTAAGGGATTTACAAAATGCCTTGATAAAAAGAAGATACCCTATTAAGGAGTAACCTCGGTGGTGGATTTGAGAATCCAAGCTAATGGACCACCTTGTTAGAGGATTTAAGAAGTAACCAAGCTTATTAGAGCTTACTTGGTTAGGGGATTCCAATTCTACTGTAATTGTTAGAAGACAATAGGTTTTTCTTGATCTATCTAAATAGCACTACATTTTCCTAATCAGATCTTTGTAAGCTTCAATCTGCCTTTACACAAACTGCAGATCCATTCTCCGGTTAGGCAACCACACACTCAACTTATTTTAGCCAACACTTTGTGAACACTAAACAAAACAACTTTATCGACCTTAAATACAAATCAATTAGGTTAGTAACACAACAAAACCCTAATTCTCTCATAGATATTACAAACAAATCAGTTCAAGTGTGATTGTTAGATTTACATAGCAATATGTACACATTATTCAAGAAAATTCCAACCGCTCCATGATCATTGCTTCATCGGACTTGCAACTCATCACATGCTTTGCACTAGATGCAATCCACTTTCCTCATTCCCTAGACAATCAAACAAATGTGCCAAAACAATCTAAACTTATCTTCTTACAATGATCACATGTGCCACTATCATTACCGCTCAATACATAATAAACCAACATAACCATTTTAGCAAACTTAATCGGTTAGGGTTTAACAAAAACAACTGGTAGGGTTTACCGGTTACATAACATAGAAAGGGTTTAACCTTATACATCGGTTACCGGTTTAACTCACAAACTTACATACTGGTTTACAAAATCTTCCTCAAACCTCTTCCTACCGGTTACAAGACAATATCAATAACAACAACAATATCAACAATATCATAAATACCATTACCGATTCAATTGTCATCAATGACAACATAATATATTATTAATGTAATCTTCATACAAATGCCAACAATCTCCCCCTTTGGAATTGATGACAATACAAATATCAACTCCTCTGATTGTTGCTATGAATGGTGAATAGGAATCTTGGTTTACATTACCAAATATTCACCATGCTCTATCTGTCTTCAGACTATCACTAGTTTCCCTTTGCCAATCACATAATTGTTCTCCTAATTAGATAATTATTCTCCCCCTTTGACAACAATGCCAAATTGAAAGTAAAACATGCAATTGCAATTTTTCTCTATGCATAAACAACATACTACAACTTGATGCTCCCCTGTGGAATACATCCACTTCTTCATCAATCCTTCTAAGATTTTGCAAGTGATTCAGGGACTGATGCAATCACCATCATGCTCAACTAACTTCATGAAGAGGGACAACCCCCAACTGACTTCTAAGATACTCAAAAGTGGTCTTAGGCAGAGGTTTGGTAAAGAAATCTCTAAGTTGTTCCTTATTAGAAACATGCTCTAAGATAACATCTTTACTTTGAAATTTTCCCTTAAGAAGTGATACTTTAATTCAATGTCATTGGTTCATGCGTGCAAAATAGGATTCTTCGAAATATTTATGGCACTTGTATTATCTCATATAATCTTTATAGGTTCTCAGATCTTCATCTTAAAACCTTCCAAAATGTGCCTCATCCAAATATTTTGTGTACAATTCATATAAGTTGCAACATACTCAACTTTAGCAGTAGATTGTGAATTAGAACTCTACTTCTTACTACTCCATGAAACAAGCCTTCCTCTTAGAAAGAATGCTCCACTTGTAGTGTTTTTTCGGTCATCAACATTTCCTACCCAATAAGCATCTGTGTATACCTTCAAATCAAAGTTTCCTCCATATGGATACCATAATCCATAGTCAGCAGTACCTTTTAGATACTTAAATATTCTCTTGGTTGCTATTAGGTGTGCTTCCTTTGGATTCTTCTAGAATATTACAACTATACCAACCGCATGGGCTATATCTGATCTGTTGTGAACAACATAGTGTAATTTTCCAATCATTGACTTGTATTCCTTTTCATCAACAGACTTAGATACATCTTCCTTGGACAATTTACAACCTGTAACCATTGGTGTTCCAACTGTTTTAAAGTCACTCATGCCAAAAGTCTTCAAAACCTCTTTCACATACTTAGATTGAGTAATGAAAATACAATTCTTCATTTGTTGTATTTGCAAGCCTATAAAAAAAATTATTTTCCCTACTAAAGACATTTCAAACTCATTTTTCATTTCATCTAAAAAACTATTTCTCATGACATCATTACCTCCAAAAATAAAATCATCAACAAATACTTCACTAACCAGTATTTCATCTCCTTGAGACTTGAGATAAATATTACTATCATCACTGATTCTTGCAAAGCCTATCTTCATCAGATGTGTATGAATTCATTCATACCATGCTCTAGGTGGTTTCTTTAATCCATACAAAGCTTTATGTAATTTGCATACCACATCTTTCTCACCTATCAAAGCATAACCATTTGATTTCTCTATGTATACCTCTTCTTCCAATATCCCATTCAAAAATGTAGATTTAACATCCATCTGATATACCTTGAACTTCTTATGGGCTGCAAATGCAAGTAAAGTTCTGACACCTTCCATTCTTTCTAGTGCAAAAGTTTTGCCATAATCTTCTCCTTCTTCTTGAGCATAACCCTTGTAGACTAATCTTTCTTTGTTGCGAACTATAACACCATCTTCATTTAACTTGTTTCTGAATACCCATTTAGTACCTATAGCATTCTTATTTATCGGTCGGGGTACCAGGGTGCAAGTGTTGTTCTTCCCAATTTGATCCAATTCCTCCTCCATAGATTTAATCCAACAATCATCACCAAATGCCTCTTTAGCACTTCTACGCTCAATGGTGGAGATCATGGAAGAGTTCTCTCTTATTCTCCTTCTAGTTAGTACTCCAACATCCTTATCCCCAATAATCTACTCAGGACTATGATTCAGTCTTACATACCTATGAATAACATGATCATTCTCTTTAGGTTTAGCTTCTTCATTATCATCTTCTTTTGAATTTATTTGTTCTAGTTGAACAAGTGCATCGGAACTTGCTTTACCAGTTTCTAATTTAACAGTTTCAGGTTCCAAAACCAAAATGCAAGGATCTTCATCATTTTTCTCTGAACTGGTTCCTTTTGAGACTTCAAGACATTCATCTACTTGAACATCAGCGCTCTCAACAATTCTCTATGTCTATTTGTTGAAGCATTTATAGGCCTTACTCTTGGTGGAATAGCCAAGAAATATGCCTTCATCACTCTTAGCTTCAAACTTTCTAATGTAATCACCTCTTTTAATAAAACATTTGCTACCAAATATCTTAAAATAGATAACATCAGGCACGATCTTCCATATCAATATTCATAAGGGGTCTTGTCCTTACCTCTTTTCACCAGAACTCAGTTCATTGTGTAGACAGTTGTACTTATAGCTTCTTTCCAAAACGTTTTTTTCTACACCTCCTTGTATCAACCTTGTCCTAGAAGCTTCAACCACTAACCGGTTGTTCCTCTCTGTGATACCATTATGTTGTGGTGTCCTTGGTGCAGAAAGTTGTCGTTTGATACCATTCTCATCATAGTACTTAGTGAATTCCTCATAAGTAAATTCATCTCCTTGATCTGTTCTTAGACATTTTATCTTTTTTCCACTCTCTTTCTCAGCTAAGGCCCTAAATGCCTTGAACTTACCAAAAGATTCATTCTTATCCTTCAAGAATGTGACCCACATCATCCTTGAACAATCATCAGTGAAGATCATGAAATATATGTTACCTTGAATGCTTCTTGTTCTTATTGGTCCACATAGATCTATATGAACCAAATATAACAAGTGCTCTACTAAGAAGGACTTTCTCTTGAAAGTTGAAGAAGTCATCTTTCCTAACTGATATTCTTTGCAGAGACCATTAACCGGTTTGTCTAGCTGAGACATACCTCTTACTGTCTTGGACTTGCTCACGTTAATAGTGTTATCAAAGTTTATATGGCAAACTCTCCTGTGTCAAAGCCAGCTATCATCTATCTTTGCAATCAAACAATTTCTAACTTTAGGATTAAGATGAAACAAATTACCTCTGATTTATTTCCTGGTTGCAATAAATTCACCTTTGTTGTCAAATATTTTGCACATACTATTTCTAAACTCTAGTGGGTATCCTTTGTCATTAAGTTGTGCCACACTCAGAAGATTGTGCTTTAGACCTTCAACCCAATAGACATCGTCAGCACTGCTCTTCCCATTAAGAGAAATAATTTCCTCACCTTTAACCATACAGGGTGAGTCATTTCCAAATCTGACAACACCGCCATCAAATTCCTTAAGGAAAGAAATTTGCTCCGATCACCGGTCATATAATGTGAACAACCACTATCAATGATCCAATCATCAGAGTTATCCATCCTGGACACTAGTGCCTTCTGATCTGATATCTCTTCCCTAATAGATACAAACACAATATCTTCACTAGCATCATCATCAGATTCTTCATCAATGATACCACTATCAACCACTATAAGACAATCTCTCTTTCCTTTACCCTTATACTTCTTGAATTTGTCTATCTTGTATTCATTTTCACCATTAGGACAATTAGCTTCTATATGACCAATCTTGTTGCATGCAAAACATTTTAAAGGTAGTTTACCTCTATATTTACCAGTGCCTCTAGGCAATCATTTTGTCAACAATGCTTCAAGCTCCACTAAGCTATCCTTATCATCAACATCTCTACTGGATCTAGATTCATAACCATGACAAGTATCTCTACATTTTCTCATAGATGGGTTAGAGACAGAAGCTCTGAATGCAAATTCTGATTTTTGTACACTACCATAATAGCCGTTTAAATCAAAAGCAGTAATTTTGCCAATGATAGAGTCAAGAGTTACCTTAGTTTTGTTAATGGACTTCAGCTCCTGAATACCTGCAACTCGGATAGCATAAAATGGTAGCAAGGTTCTCAGTACCTTACTGATCACTATGGCATCTTCCACTTTCCTCCCTGCACTGTTTATTTCACCAACTATCTCTTTTATCCTTTGACCATACTGCTGGATATTCTCACCTTCAAACATCCTCATGTCATCAAACTTTCCTCTTAGGCTCTCCTCTTTAGCAATCTTAACATGTTCATCATCGCTATAAATCTCTTCAAGTTTTTTCCATACTTCATATGCAGTTTCAAGACCATGAACATCTACATATTGAGAATTAGATAGGGAACTAATAATAGCCTCCAATGCTTGATGATTTTCTCTTAAATAAAGCATCTTTGGTATGTAACTTCTAATATAATTTTATATGAGATTCTCATAACCATAATATATCATACTATTATAATATTAATCTTATAAAATTCTAATCAAGTAACTGATTATTAATATTTTATATTTGATATTATTACATAATGTAAAAAAATCCCAAGAATTATAATAAATATTAGAAATCCATTAATACTATATAACTTAAATTTGTTTATTTTATAAAATGGAATTGTAGGTTTAAGATAATAAAAATGACTTGACATAGATTTAGTGGAAAAAATTAGAAATATAAAAACTTGACTCAACATTAGGTTGGATGAAAGTATTAACAAAAATAAAATAAATATTAAAAAAATTATAGGAAAAGGGAATTCATTGGGAGGAGAATTATACAAATACAAATAAAGTCCTATGTTATTCAACTCTATCTTTTTTTGTCATCACCGTGTGATTAACATTCTACCCATTGGAAGTGCCAATAAATTTTATACATATTAATAATCGTTTTATATTATGAATAAAGGATTAATTATTCGTTATTGATATGAATACAAAAAAAAATTGTTGCAACATTTTGAATGTGCAGAGAGATGTTGAGTAATTGTAGGCACCACTAGGCATGATCTTAGTGTTAAAGTATTTAAGATCAATGATTAAATATGCATTAATTAGGATGGAAATCATATTTATTCTAGATGAAAACTACACTTCAAATAAATGGCTAAAAGAGATGTCCTATAGATTTAGTACTCTTGTTTTGTGATGTGACACTTATAGAAGGGGAAACATTAGGAAGCACATTCATATTAAATAAATAAGGTAAAAAATAAACTAGAATTGAAGCTGCAATAATGTATGGGTTGTTTTTTTTTTAAATTGGATAATAAAAGTTGATCATCCTTTTATTTATGCACATAATGGTTTGTCATATTATGCATATCCATGCAAATAAGTCATGTTAAATTGAAAGATTAAAATACTATAGTATTGTAGATTGGAACCTTGTACAATTTACACCACATTTTGTACCCTTGCTTTAGCTCCTCCTATCTTATCTCTCTCTGAGGTCCATTTCTGACCTTTTTATCTCAGAATTGATGTCATCTTTCTACAACCAAAATTGATCTTGTGCCTTGGGATGTGCACTCTCATCTCCCACTTGTTTTCCCTATTTTTGGTGGAGAAGGGTGCCTATGGAATCCTATCCTAGGACAAAGGTTCACAAAGCATCCTAGTCCTCCTTAAACAAGACCTATTGACTATGTCAATGCACTTCCCTTTTCTAGTGATTTTGGATCTCGGTGTCTCAATTTCACCATTGGAGGTTGGCCTAATCGATAAATTACCATAGGAAACCTATATAACATCTTTTTGATTCATTTCACAAAACAATCATCCGTCATCTTGCAATCACATCCACATCAAGCATCTTCAAGCACTCAAGGAAACATTTTATCCCACCATATCCTTCCAACATTTTCAACATCATCGAGTAGCAAATTACATAAATCTTCACGCAAGCATATTTTTGTGTTTGAGTCATTCATATTTTATCATGTTATTGAATCAACACTTGTGATTACATTCAAAGAGAATTGCATCATCAACCTTCATCAATTATAGTAGATCTGAGGTATATCATTCAATATTTACTTTAGTATTTCCATTTACAATTTTAATTCAATTCAATTCAATTCAAGGGTTAATTCCGAAACTGGGGTTTCACTTAAGCAAACCCCTATTAACAATACATATTCTCTTGTTTTTGTATGTAGCCAATAGATTTAGAAGCTACAAATGAATATTCTAGAAGAGGAGATGACAATGATCAAATTTGACTTTTGTAGAGGCAAAAAGGGAAGGACTGGGTCACCGAAGGCATCTCGGTCTCATGAATTGTTGATGAACTTCTGGGAACAAATTATTAGTGACATTATAATTCTAAAAGCTTAATGTTCATCTGCATCTAATAGCCACAAGATAGGGTCACCCAAGCCATCTTGGTCTCATAAAGATTGTCTCATAAATTGTTGATGAACTTCTAAGAACAAATTCTAAGTGACATTGTAATTCTAAAAGTTTCATGCTCGCCTGATTCTAATAGCTACAATATAGGATCACCCCAAGCATCCCGTTCCCATACTTTCAGGCTATATTTTCAAGCAAGGGTTCATCTTTGATCCTTCTACTTGAATCCAACTCTGTTTCTTTATACCACATCTGTAGCTTACTGTTCATGTTGTTTTATATCAATTTTCCATCATTTTCCCTAGATTTAGCATTCAATTTACATCCTTCCAATTGCATCTTAAACTCAATCAAAATGAATAAAATCCAATTAGTATTCAATCCTCATCCTAATAGAATTGAGATTGAATCTATTGAATTCTTTCTCCTTTTAATGTAATGTATATGAAATAGGTTTAATTCCTAGTGTACATAAGTGAACTTGCAAACTTGAATAACCTCTATCGAGGCTATGTTTGAGGGAGTGATTTTTGTTCCTTACAAAGTGTTGAGAATTTTCATTAGAGAAACCTCAATAGCCTTTTCTTCTTGCTCCTCTAACTATGAATCCGGTGTGACCACCTCGTGGGGACTATTATTTTCCATCCCAATGACTTCTTGAGCCAAGACTTTGTCTTCTTTAGTTCATTTGAACAACTTACTCTCCCATGTGGTAGATGGATCCTCTCTCCCAAAAACACACCACAAGATTGAATATAGTAATCCTCTACATCTACCACAAACCATTGGAGAGGAATTAATTCCTATTTTTTTTCTCCTAGATTCTTGCCTTTGTTATTATTTCCAAATCATACCAACATGTGCCTCTTGGATTCATTTAAATTTAGATCCTTACATTGGATCCATGATAAGGAGATTTTTGTCAAAGCAAATAAAGGATAATATTTCCTCTCCAATGAAAGTTATGGCTTCTTTGTTCTAAAACTTTGAAGGTAGGTTGAAAAGTTTGAACAATACTAGAATGTTATCTATTTCATATTATATTGGATCAAAGTTTGGATGCCATAACTTAATGTAAAAACCTACCCCTTCCAAAGACAATGACTTATTCTCCATGATTGTTTTTCGATATGCTTATAAACTACATTTGACCAAAAAGTACTATTTGGGCAAAAATCTTACCCTTACATTGTCTCCCAAGTGATTCAACCACCATCGCACAATTATTTCCATGGAAAGACCTAACTCAAACTATTTGGTGAAGAAAGCATATCTTTTCAACTTCTCTTTCATCAGTTGGATGATTTTGCCAGAATTATACCATGGCCTTATTAATTATGGGTTTTTGCTTCATACTGATGACTCTTTTTTTTATCAATTGGGTCCCTTTTGAGTTGTCATTCTATCTTTTGGTGAAAGAAGTTACCTAGAGCTTTATTGCCTTTGCATGAAGAGGATCACCTAATAAGATTATTTTGACCCACTTGGGATAGTATTAGCCTATGTTGCAAAGTCTAGGATCTCCTCATTGTAGCCTCTCATGTGTTTCCCCTTGATCAACCTCTAAAAGGTTCTCAAAGCTCCGCTACTCCTATTGGACTATTCTAAGTTACCTTAGAAACTTTCACATCCTTGCGATATTTCTCCACCATGTCAACCTCTAGAAATATTAAATTTAGATCTTTCATAATTGTAAATGTATAATAGGAAAACAAAACTTGATTGATTTTAAAATGTTAATTTTACAATGTTAATTTTATTTGTGTGTCTCATTGTTTGTGTTGTGTGTTGTAAATTCTATTTATCTATTGTTTTCAATTCGTTTCTTCTTCCTAACAATTGGTATCAGAGCAAGGTTAGTTCGTTGTTTAGATTTTGGTGTTTGAATTTCTAGAATCATGGAAGAATCAAAGATAGAGAAGTTCTCCGGTCAGAGTTTCGGGTTATGGAAAGTGCAGATGGAGTCTTTGTTGATAAAGCAAGACCTCTCACTCGCGCTAGAAGGGAAAGCAAAGAAACTAGTTGGGATGGTTGATGAAGAATGGGAAAAATTGGACAAGAAGGCGAGAGTGACAATCTTTATCTCGCTGTCCAATAATGTTCTCTTCAATGTCATGGGTGATGCAACAACAAAAGATGTATGGGATAGACTCACAACCATGTCTGAAATGGCATCGATTGCAAATAAAGTTTTTATTATGAGGCGCTTGTACAAATTGAAAATGAAGGAAGGTTGTGCTATGGAAAACCACATCAATGAATTCAATACATTTATTAGTCAAGCGACTTCGGTGGGGATGACACAAGATGATGAAAGCAAGGTTGTCCTGTTATTATGTTCTTTACCAAGCAGTTAGGATGGTGTTGTAACAACAGTTAGCACATCTATATCCGGTAAAAATAAGTTGGTTTTTAATGATGAAGCAGCTACTCTTCTCAGCGAGGATTTGAGAAGAAAGAATGATGAACCTTCATCCGATGAAGCCTTAATGGTGGTCAGCACTGAAAATAGAGGTAGAAGTCATAATAGAGGCAGAAATAATTACCATATACGTTCAAAATCAGCAAAGAGATCGAAGTCTAGAAACAGAAATGGTGAATGTTGGTTTTGTGGCAAAGTTGGTCATGTGAAGAAGGATTGTAGAAACCTAAAAAGGGCACAAGAGAGGGTGCGAGACAGCGAAGAAAATATAGTTTATGATATAGATGATAGTGTATTAATCCTTTCAGCAAGCGACACTACTTCAAATTCATGGGTGCTTGATTCCGATGCCT